>NC_036853.1:37906347-37923583 GCF_002910315.2 Salvelinus sp. IW2-2015 | reverse complement strand
CCTATAACGAATACAATAAACGAACAATTTAAGACGGAGAATCGTTATTGTCTTTACCGGAAGATAAACAACAAAGAATGCGCTCTCATCCATCGTCGATGAAACATTACAGCCAAAATGGGAGCCACTTAGAAAAACTACAAATTCTAGCAAATTTTTCCAAAACAGAGCCTGAAACTCTAAGAGCTGACATCTAGTGGAAGCCCTAGGAACTGCAAACTGAGCTTTTCGCCTCATAATAACATACATAGCAGCCATCGGAAACAGTAGTAGGCTGAAAATATTTTTTTGGGGGGTGGTTTGTCCTCGGGTTTTCGCCTGCCATAGCATCAGTTCTGTTATACTCACAGACATTATTTGAACTGTTTTAGAAAACTTTAGAGTGTTTTCTATCCCAAATCTACACAATTATTACTTGCATATCCTAGTTCTGGGCGCTAGAGACAGGCAGTTACTTGTGGATGCCAGGCTTTTCATCCAGATGTCAAAATACTGCCCCCTAGCCCAAAGAGGATTTATTAAGGAAGTTACTGAAGTAAAAGTAGTCAAAAATATGAATAGTAAGTACAGATACCACTTAACAGTTTGACCTTCAGGTTTAGAGAGATCGCCGCCGACTCACAGAAATCGCGGTTGTAAGAGAGACTGCAAGGGTATAGCACCACTGTTAGGTATATGTTATCACGGGCTGCAGGGGCGAATTATATGATAACACTGCATCACGGCGACGCCCCTACAGTGTGCTAGTGCGTGTCCGGATAGTATAAGTACCACGTACACGTGAAGGCGGTCGAATAGCAGAGCAGAGATCCGAGAGAGAGCACGAGGGTAAGTTAAGAGTCCTCCCCAGAACGTAGCGCGGTGCAGTATAGAGAGAAGTCTGTAACAGACACTCAATTAGTATATTGTGATGAGCATTGCTTTAAATGTGTTAACTGGGTCAAATGTTTTGGGTAGCCTTCCACAAGCTTCCCATAATAATTGGGTGAATTTTGGCCCATTCCTCCTGACAGAGCTGGTGTAACTGAGTCAGGTTCGTAGGCCTCCTTGCTCGCACACATTTTTCAGTTCAGCCCACACATTTTCTATGGGATTGAGGTCAGGGCTTTGTGATGGCCACTCAAATCAAATAAAAGTTTATTTGTCACGTGCGCCGAATACAACAGGTATTCTTACCGTACAGTGAATTGCTTACTTACAGGCTCTAACCAATAGTGCAAAAATTTATTAGGTGAATAATAGGTAGGTAAAGAAATAAAAACAACAGTAAAAAGACAGGCTATAAACAGTAGCGAGGCTACATACAGACACCGGTTAGTTGGGCTGATTGAGGTAGTATGTACATGTAGATATGGTTAAAGTAAAGAGGGGTTGGTGGGTGGGACACAATGCAGATAGCTCGGTTAGCCAATGTGCGGGAGCAGTGGTTGTCGGCCCAATTGAGGTGAGTATGACATAAGTGTATAGTTATAGTGACTCTGCATATATGATAAACGGAGAGTAGCAGCAGCGTAAAAAAGGTTGTTGGGGGGGCTCACAATGCAAATAGTCCGGGTAGCATTTGATTACCTGTTCAGGAGTCTTATGGCTTTGGGTAAAAACTGTGGAGAAGCCTTTTTGTCCTAGACTTGGCACTCCGGTACTGCTTGCCATGCGGTAGTAGAGAGAACAGTCTTTGACTGGGGTGGCTGGGTTCTTTGACAATTTTTAGGCCCTTCCTCTCACACCGCCTGGTGTAGAGGTCCTGGATGGCAGGCAGCTTAGCCCCAGTGATGTCCTGGGCCGTACGCACTACCCTCTGTAGTGCCTTGCGGTCAGAGGCCGAGCAATTGCCGTACCAGGCAGTGATGCAACCAGTCAGGATGCTCTCGATGTTGCAGCTGTAGAACCTTTTGAYGATCTCAGGARCCATGCCAKAWKRTTTTAGTTTCCTGAGGGGGAATAGGCTTTGTCGTGCCCTCTTCACGACTGTCTTGGTGTGTTTGAACCATTCTAGTTTGTTGTTGATGTGGACACCAAGGAACTTGAAGCTCTCGATCTGCTCCACTACAGCCCGCCAATGAGAATGGGGGCGTGCTCGGTCCTCCTTTTCCTGTAGTCCACAATCACCTCCTTAGTCTTGGTTACGTTGAGGGTCAGGTTGTTATTTTGGCACCACCCGGCCAGGTCTCTGACCTCCTCCCTATAGTCTGTCTCGTCATTGTCGGTGATCAGGCCTACCACTGTTGTGTCGTCTGCAAACTTAATGATGGTGTTGGAGTTGTGCCTGGCCATGCAGTCGTGGGTGAACAGGGAGTACAGGAGGGGGCTGAGCACGCACCCCTGGGGAGCTCCAGTGTTGAGGATCAGCGTGGCAGATGTGTTGCTACCTTGTAAGAAAGCTAACGTTTAAGTTCCTTGCTCAGAACATGAGAACATATGAAACCTGGTGGTTCCTTTTAACATGAGTCTTCAATATTCCCAGGTAAGAAGTTTTAGGTTGTAGTTATTATAGGAATTGTAGGACTATTTCTCTCTCTACCATTTGTATTTCATTAACCTTTGACTATTGGATGTTCTTATAGGCACCTTAGTATTGCCAGTGTAACAGTATAGCTTCTCCTCGCGCCTACCTGGGCTCGAACCAGGAACACAACGACAACAGCCACCCTCGAAGCAGCGTTACCCATTGCTCCACAAAAGCCGCGGCCCTTGCAGAGCAAGGGAAACAACCACGCCAAGTCTCAAAGCGAGTGACGTTTGAAACGCTATTAGCGCGCACCCCGCTAACTAGCTAGCCATTTCACCTCGGTTACACCAGCCTCATCTCGGGAGTTGATAGGCTTGAAGTCATAAACAGCGCAATGCTTGAAGCACAGCGAAGAGCTGCTGGCAAAACGCACGAAAGTGCTGTTTGAATGAATGCTTACGAGCCTGCTGGTGCCTAGCACCGCTCAGTCAGACTGCTCTATCAAATCATAGACTTAATTATATCGTAATAACACACAGAAATACGAGCCTTAGGTCATTAATATGAATCCGGAAACTATCATCTCGAAAACAAGATGTTTATTCTTTCAGTGAAATACGGAACCGTTCCGTATTTTATCTAAGGGGTGGCATCCCTAAGTCTAAATATTCCTGTTACATTGCACAACCTTCAATGTTATGTCATAATTACGTAAAATTCTGGCAAATTAGGTGGCCCAAACTGTTGCATATACACTGACTCTGCGTGCAATGAACACAAGAGAAGTGACACAATTTCACCTGATTATTATTGCCTGCTAACCTGGATTTCTTTTAGCTAAATATGCAGGTTTAAAAATATATACTTCTGTGTATTGATTTTAAGAAAGGCATTGATGTTCATGGTTAGGTACACATTGGAGCAACGATGCGCACCGCATCGATTATATGCAACGCAGGACACGCTAGATAAACTAGTAATATCATCAACCATGTGTAGTTAACTAGTGATTATGATTGATTGATTGTTTTTTATAAGATAAGTTTAATGCTAGCTTGCAACTTACCTTGGCTTACTGCATTCACGTAAAACGCAGTCTCCTCGTGGAGTGCAATGAGAGGCAGGTGGTTAGAGCGTTGGACTAGTTAACTGTAAGGTTGCAAGATTGAATCCCCCGAGCTGACAAGGTGAAAATKTGTTGTTCTGCCCCTGAACGAGGCAGTTAACCCACCGTTCCTAGGCCGTCATTGAAAATAAGAATGTGTTCTTAACTGACTTGCCTAGTTAAATAAAGATTAAATATCGGTGTCCAAAAATACAGATTTCCGATTTGTTATGAAAACTTGAAATCGGCCCTAATTAATCGGCTATTCCGATAATCGGCTATTCTGTAGTCAATTAGGCAGGTTGCCTTTGTGTTCTTGGGCACAGGGACTATGGTGGTCTGCTTGAAACATGTTGGTATTACAGACTCAATCAGGGACATATTGAAAATGTCAGTGAAGACACCTGCCAGTTGGTCAGCACATGCCCGGAGCACATGTCCTGGTAATCCGTCTGGCCCTGCAGCCTTGTGTATGTTGACCTGTTTAAAGGTCTTACTCACGTCGGCTACGGAGAGAGTGATCACACAGTCGTCCAGAACAGCTGATGCTCTCATGCATGCCTCTGTGTTGCTTGCCTGGAAGCGATTTAGCTCGTCTGGTAAGCTCGTGTCACTGGGCAGCTCACGACTGTGCTTCCCTTTTTAGTCTGTTATAGTTTGCAAGCCCTGCCACATGAGAAGGGGCGTCGGAGCCGGTGTAGTATGATTCAATCTTAGCCCTGTATTGACGCTTTGCCTGTTTGATGGTTCGTTGCAGGGCATAGCAGGATTTCTTGTAAGCTTCCGGGTTAGAGTCCCGCACTTTTGAAGCGGCAGCTCTACCCTTTAGCTCAGTGCGAATGTTGCCTGTAATCTATTGCTTCTGGTTGGGGTATGTACTAGAGGTCGACCGATTAATCGGAATGGCCGATTAATCGGGGCCGATTTCAAGTTTTCATAACAATTGGAAATCGGTATTTTTGTGCGCCGATTTGCCTATTATTATTATTATTTTATTTTTTACACCTTTATTTAATCTTTATTTAACTAGGCAAGTCAATTAAGAACACATTCTTATTTTCAATGACYGCCTAGGACCGATAGATTTTTAACCTTGTCAGCTCGGGGGATCCAATCTTGCATTGATTACATTGCATTCCACGAGGAGCCTGCCTGTTAGCGAATGCAGTAAGCTAAGGTAAGTTGCTAGCTAGCATTAAACTTATAAAAAACAATCAATCAATGACTGTCATTGCTCCAATGTGTACTTAACCATAAACATCAATTCCTTTCTTAAAATCAATACACAAGTATATATTTTTAAACCTGCATATTTAGCTAAAAGAAATCCAAGTTAGCAGGCAATATTAACCAGGTGAAATTGTGTCATTTCTCTTGCGTTCATTGCACGCAGYGTCAGGGTATATGCAACAGTTTGGGCCGCCTGGCTCTTTGCGAACTAATTTGCCGGAATTTTACGTAATTATGACAACATTGAAGGTTGTGCAATGTAACAGGAATATTTAGACTCATGGATGCCACCCGTTAGATAAAATACGGAACGGAATAAACGTTTTGTTTTCGAGGTGATAGTTTCCGGATTAGTCAAAGGTATATGGTTTAGAGAGAAATAGTCAACACGTTATAATTCCTGTAATATCTTGCGGCTGAATTTGAAAGGGGTTCCTTCGTTATTTTACCGTTCATGTCTTCCATAGAGATGTCTTGAGCTACTTCAAATAAGGTCTGTGTTTCGGGCAGGCTTAAACCGCCTCGACGTTTTGATACCCGTGTAAATCTCACTAGGATAAGGTAACGATTGTCAACATATTTTCATAAATCCACCCTACAATTTTTTTTATCTTCGCTTATATTTAGCCAATATTGATCAGAGTTACCTTGTCCTATGGATATCTACACAGTTATAAAATTGGCACGGTGATGTAAGCCTACACGAAACACAGACCTTATTTTAAGTGAATCTAAAAATATCCTATGCAATAATGAAGGAACCGCTTTTCAGATTTTGCTAGGTGTCATGGGAATTATGACTCGCACTTTGGTTGTCAATTCTTACCATGCCCATTATTAAAATAGGATTTCCTGCATATAGAAATTAAAGTTTTTGTTTTCAACATTCATCACAGGTAACTTAAACTCTATTTTTATTCAAACAGTTGGGAGTATTTGTGTCCTAAGCAGACTCTTCAGTATCATTGTCACTTCAGAGCTGTGTGTGTATTTATGTATTATATTAAGTTAAAATAAAAGTGTTCATTGTTCATTCAGTATTGTTGCAATTGTCATTATTACAAAAATGTGTGTGTATGATATATATATTTTAAAAACATTTTWAAAAATAAAATAAATCGGCCGATTTAATTGGTATCGGCTTTTTTTGTCCTCCAAGAATCGGTATCGGCAATGAAAAATCATAATCGGTCGACCTCTAGTATGTACGTACAGTCACTGTGGGGACGACGTCCTCGATATACTTATTGATAAAGCCAGTGACTGATGTGTACTCCTCAATGCCGTCGGAAGAATCCGGGAACATGTTCCAGTCTGTGATAGCAAAACAGTCCTGTAGTTTAGCATCTGCTTCATCTGACCACTTTTTTATAGACRGAGTCACTGGTGCTTCCTGCTTTAATTTTCYCTTGTAAGCAGGAGGATAGAGTTGTGGTCGGATTTTCCAAATGGAGGGCGAGGGAGAGTCTCTGTGTGTGGAGTACAGGTGATCTAGAATTCTTTTCCCTCTGGTTGCACATTTAACATGTTGATGGAATTATGCTAGAACTGATTTAAGTTTCCCTGCATTGATGTCTCCGGCCACTAGGGGTGCCGCCTCTGGGTGAGTTGTTTCGTGTTTGCTTATTTCCTTATACTGCTGTCTGAGTGTGGTTTTAGTGCCAGTATCTGTCTGTGGTGGTAAATAAACACCCACAAAAAGTATAGCTGAGAACTCTCTAGGCAAGTAGTGTGGCCTGCAATTTATCACAATATACTCTACTTCAGGCGAGTAAAATCTAGAGACTTCCTTAGATTTCATGCACCAGCTGTTGTTTACAAATATGCACAGACCACCCTCCCTCGTCTTACCGGAGTGTGCTGTTCTATCTTGCCGGTGCAGCGTATATCCCGCTAGCTGAATACCCATGTCGTCGTTCAGCCACGATTCCGTGAAACATAGGATATTACAGTTTTTGATGTCCTGTTGGTAGGATATTCGTGATCGTACCTCATCTAGTTTATTGTCCAATGATTGCACGTTGGCGAGTACTATTGACAGTAACGGCAGCTTTCCCACTCGCCTTTTCTGGGTCCTGACCAGGCATCCGGCTCTTTGTCCTCTGTACCTGCGTCGCGTCCTCTTGCAAATAACGGGGATGATGGCACTGTCGGGTGTTTGGAGATTGTCTTGTGCTTCTTGCTTGTTGAAGAAAGAATCTTTGTCTAATCCGAGGTGAGTGATCGCTGTCCTGATGATATCCAGAAGCTCTTTTTTGCCGTAAGATACGGTTGCAGAAACATAATGTACAAAATAGGTTACAAATAACGCGGGAAAAAAACACTTAATAGCACAATTGGTTGGGCGCCTGTAAAACTGCTGCCATTTCTTCCGGCGCCACTCCAATACCTTGACAACATCTTGAGATGTTGCTTCAATATATCCACAATTTTCTTCCCTCATGAAGCAATCTATTTTGTGAAGTGCACCATTTCCTCCTGCAGCAAAGCACCCGCACAAAATGATGCTGCCACCCCTGTGCTCCACGGTTGGAATGGTGTTTTTCGGCTTGCAAGCCTCCCCCTTTATCCTCCAACATAACGATGGTCATTATGGCCAAACAGTTCTATTTTTGTTTCATCAGACCAGAGGACATTTCTCCAAAAAGTATGATATTTGTCTCCATGTGCAGTTGCAAACCGTAGTCAGGCTTTCTTATGGCGGTTTTGGAGCAGTGGCTTCTTCCTTGCTGAGTGGCCTTTCATGTTATGTCGATATAGGACTCGTTTTACTGTGGATATAGATACTTTTGTACCTGTTTCTTCCAGCATCTTCACAAGGTCCTTTGCTGCTGTTCTGGGATTGATTTGCACTTTTCACACAAGTCTGTTCATCTCTAGGAGACAGAACGCGTCTCCTTCCTGAGTGGTATGACGGCTGCGTGGTCCCATGGTGTTTATACTTGCGTACTATTGTTTGTACAGATGACGTGGTACCTTCAGGCYTTTGGAAATTGCTCCCAAGGATGAACCAGACTTGTGGAGGTCCACAATTTGTTTCTGAGGTCTTGGCTGATTTCTTTTGATTTTCCTATGATGTCAAGCAAAGAGGCACTCAGTATGAAGGTAGGCCTTGAAATACATRCACAGGTACACCTCCAATTGACTCAAATGATGTCAATTAGTCTATCAGAAGCTTCTAAAGCCATGACATCATTTTCTGGAATTTTCCAAGCTGTTTAAAGGCACAGTCAACTTAGTGTATGTAAACTTCTGACCCACTGGAATTGTGATACAGTGAATTATAAGTGCAATAATCTGTCTGTAAACAATTGTTGAAAAAATTTGTGTCATGCACAAAGTAGATGTCCGAACCGATTTGCCAAAACTCTAGTTTGTTAACAAGAAATTTGTGGAGTGGTTGAAAAACYAGTTTTAATGACTCCAACCTAAGTGTATGTAAACTTCTGACTTCAACTGTAAGTAGCACTTTAAAGTATTTTTACACCACTGCCTGGCACCATCCATATGGTTAATCATGGTGGTGGCAGCATAATGCTGTGGGGATGTTTTTCAGTTGCAGGGACTGGGAGACTAGTCAGGATCAAGGGAAAGATGAACAGAGCAAATTACAGAGAGATCCTTAATGAAAACTTGCTCCAGAGAACTCAGGACCTCAGACTGGGGCGAAGGTTCACCTCCAACAGGAAAATGAGTCTTCGCACACAGCTAAAACAACACAGGAGTGGCTTCGTGGCAGGTCTCTGAATATCTTTGAGTGGCCCAGCCAGAGCCCGGACTTGAACCCGATCAAACATCTCTGGAGAGATGGTGATCATACGTAATTGGTGATGGACATCCACAAATTAATGCATACCATACTAAACGTAACATATCATACGAACRGGAGTGTGTCGGATTTACGTACAGAGTAATGCAAAATGCTCTGAGACCAGGATGGGAAATAGCTCTAGCGCTGCAGTGAGTGGGGGGCTATATAACCCTGTGACGTACCTTTCACTCTTCCTGAGTGAAAGAGGTGCGCACTTTGACATGCAGTCCAGCAACAAGTCCGAGGGTTTTAGGAACATAGACAAATTTTCTAAATCTGCTTTCATTCCCCCGTTTAAGATAAATTACCATAATCTAAATGTGATTTCTGTCATTCTGAGCACTGTGGTTGGACGCCCTAATGGGTTACGCACCCAATGCAAATAGGTCCATTAAATGTCCAAATAATCTGTAAATGAAAATCATCCCGGTCACGTTGTCCAGTGTCACATTTTCCTAACGGAAACCCTGGTGTGTGTGTGGAGCCTTTCAGGTCCATAGAGACCCAGCCAGTGAGGCAGATCCAGTTCTACTGCAATGTGACACCCTCTGGGCCACAGACAGACAGAGCGACAGTACACAGGCAGCAGAGTCCTCAGCAACACACTATTGGCTCAGGCTCCGTAATGCTCAGGCGATCCCCAGGAGTGTGATATTTGTTACTAGTCTGTGTATACTGTCTGTCTGGTGGCAGAGTTCTTCTGTAGAGGGTATGTTCAGGTAACTGGAGGATCTACTTATATTTCTACCTGGTTGTGAGGGAAAAGAGTCCGGTGTTTTTGTGACTGTAACGTTAACTGAAGGTTGTGTTTGTGTTTCCTTAGGGGTGTGAGGGATTGATCTCCTGTCACCATGGACATGGACACCCAGCCACAAGGCCAGCAGGCAGCAGTACCCGTGTTCCAGCCACAGGTAGGACCCCCTAACCCTAACCCAACCACAAGGCCAGCAGGCAGCAGTACCCGTGTTCCACCCACAGGTAGGATCCCCTCACCCTAACTTACCCTCACCCAAACCGGTTTGGCCGGTGTAGGCCATCATTTTAAATAGGAATTTGTTATTTAACTAGGCAAGTCAGTTAATAAAGGTTAAATAAAAAATATTACAACATCACTTTTACCCTAACTCTAACCCAAACACAGCAAGCTGCAGTACCTGTGTTCCAGCCACAGTACGATCCTCTTACATTTATGTTTACTCACAAATACTCATTCATATTTAGGGTAGGCCTATACTTGAATTTTAAGCCTGTCAATTAATGTAAATTAAGTAAAGTACAAATTAGGCTACGGGCGATTCCCAGTAAAGTTGGGAACAAAATGTATGTCAAAATTACTGTATTTGTTATTTGTATTAACAATACAGGTTGTCATTTTACTAACCCCTCAATCGTACAGTATAGGCAGATGAAGGCCGGAGAGAGAATTAGTATTGATTGAAACTCTGGAGGCTTGCAGAGCTTGACCTCCCAGTGAGCAGCTTTTGATACGATAACATTCAGGTTGTTATGTTGCAAATCTGGCCACCGTTGGAATTTAATAGCAATATCGTACATAAGCTTCATCAATCTCCTTCATAGCACAAGGATGTTTCTGGCCCCACTATGTATTGAATGGACTTATAACAAAGAGGATTCGCCCGCTATCCATATCCATACGTTGAAGAGGAAACGGGAAAACAACTTTTTTTTTTGTAACGCTAAAAATTATCCTGTTTTTCTTGTGTATGCAAAGCCAGTGCAATATTAACTGTGAAATCGCKAGGGTGTTAATTTATTTGAATATGTTTAATTACTAATTGGGTTTTGCACAGAAATGAAAGAACGAGAACTAGCATCCCCCACACTCGAGATATCATATTCCAATTTAACAGAGTTGTGGTAATAATGATTTCCTCTGTTTTTCACACACTATTTAGCATCATTTCAGTTATTTTTCTCTTTCATTTTTGTCTTGAAATATATTTAGAAGTAGGCCTAATAACATGCATATTATTAGTTTATGCAAGATCATATTTTACAGTTTGTATTTCAAACACCAGTCCTATGCAGATCCAGACATTATTTTGCTTCCTGTTAGGCATCCAGCGTCATACTGTGTCTATCAGCAGACGGATCCTTCTCTTTCAACAAGTCCTCAATCTATTTCACACTTTTTCTCAATTTAATCTGCTCGGCAAAAATTCCCCTCCTGAAAATGTGAATTGTATCACATCTCTAAGTCCCGGAGGTATGATGCATATGCATTAGGTAAAGTGGATGAGCTGGTATCGTGTGCATTTTTAATGGTGCATTTGCTCTTTGAGTGGGAGAGAGAGATTCTCAAAATGGAATTTGAACGTCGCAGCAGGTTTTGACAGAGTCAGATCTCTGTCTGTGTGTGTGTGTGTGTGAGAGACAAGGCGGAGGGTTATAAGTGAGCTAACACACCGTGGTACAGGAACAGATTGAAGAGGAGCAGAGAGAGAAACACCAGCGGGGTAGGGAGGATGGATGGAGTGATGAATATTGTATGGCGGTGCTAAGCTGGCTGGGGCTGAGGAGAGATGTAGGTGAAAGAAGAGGGAGGTGAGGAGTACAGACCGAGGCTGGTGATGGGGAGAGGGGGGGTAGAGGGTGGGTTGGCGCTCTGTGGGAGATGGCACCCTTACTGGCTCCCGCTGGCCTTTTTCTGGCAGCCGCTGGCAGTGCCACACTGTCGCATCACACCTCACATCTCTCCCCCTCTTTCTCTTCCTCTCCCCCTCTGTCTCGCTCTCTTCATTTATTTTCATCTCCTTCCCTCTCTCTCCATCTCTCCCTCCCTCTCTCTCTGTCTGTCTCTCCCTCTCTCTTATCTTAAATTCTCTGTCAGTTGCTCTGTGTCTCTGTGTCACCACATATCACACGTCATCTATGCTTCTGTCTTCATGCCTTTTCTCTTTTTCTCTCTTCCTATCTCTCTTCTTCTCATCTCCTTGTCAGTGAGTAGCCCAGGGTGTGTGCATCTGTGTCACTGGTGGCCACCCTGTCCCTCTGCCATCTCTACAGCACAGGCACATGCTGTCCCTCACAGACATGCTTGTCCACTCCTCTACAATCCCTCACTCTTCCCAACAAGGAGGAGCTTGAGCTAGACACCACAAGTCTGATTCCCCAAAGCAGAGGCCTAACTTCAGCTCTCACCAACTAAGGGTGTGTTCCTCATTCACATTTATGGCCCAAATTCCCACGATAACTGATTGGAAATTGAGACAGAAAATGATGGACATCTCTGTTACTAACTCCTTTCAAACACGCACACACCTCCCCTTCCGCAAGCWGCAATCTGTACAAACCTCTCCTCTCTGTGCCACTCCTCTCCTTCTCTCCTCTTGCGGTTTGCCCAGTGACCCCTCTGTCGTCAGGGGTCGAGCTGCTGCGCCTCACCCACGTGTGTGTGTGTGTGTGACGCAAGTGCGGGCAATGAAGACAGCCTGTCAGTCAGGAGGGCCCGGCTGCCCTTTGAAGGCCAGGCCAGAGGCCGACAAGGTGCCGCAAATGGCCTGTGAAGTTTACATACACTGCCCACTGCTAAACAGATTAGCTCTAATGAAGTGTCTAATGCCGGGCCCCCGCCTGACATAATCCTGCCTGGCAGCCCAGCCCCTCGGCTCACAAAAAATGGACCCCCTCCGGCCCTCTGCGCTCCCCCTCTCCTAGCCCAAGCCCTCCCCAGCCCTGGTTCACCCCTCGCCTAGCCCTCCCCAGCCCCTTGCCCGCTACCCAAGGCGACTCCACGTGGGAGGTGCCCGTTGTTAATCACACTGGACAGTGTGCGATCTGACATGCAAATATAGGTCATTGCATATGTAAATGTGTGATTAGGGGGCRGGCGTGCCAGAACACATTAGTGAGACTGTGCTCTCAGCAGGAGGCTGTCACAGCGCTTTACGGGCTCATGCTAACATTCGTCAAGCTACCATGCAGCGAGTGAAAGCTATGCCCTCGCTCTATTTCTAGATCTAGCTCTCTCTTTTTTCTCTCATTCCATTTCTCTCCTCCTAACCTAACACCATGGCCTCTGCTCCTCCACTCCTTCTGCTTTTCTTTGTGTGAAAAACACTGTCGTGACCACTGTTTACCTCTCTCTTTGTTCTCTGCGTTTGACCTTGGACAGGGTTCAATATAACATCTGTATAAAATTGTCTTTTAAAGGTATGTGTGGGGTACAGATATTTAAAAAATCATGTTAAACACTATTATTGCACACAGTGAGTCCATGCAACTTTGTGAATTGTTTGGCACATTTTTACTCATGAACTTATTTAGGCTTGCCATAGCAATAGAGTTGAATACTTTTTGACTCAAGACATTTCAGATTTTCATTTTTAATTAATTTGCTAACAATTCTAAAAACAATATTCCACTTTGACATTATGGGTTATTGTATGTAGTGACAGAAAATCTAAATGTAATCCATTTTAAATTCAGGCTTTAACACAACAAAATGTTGAAAAAGTCAAGGGGTGTGAATACTTCCTGTGTGTAACCTTAATTTATACTTTTTGAAGGCACTGTAAAAAAAAATCATACTAAGAGGAAATAGCGCTATAAAACAGTAATGTATAACAGTAATTTACGATCTATCAGGGAGTAATGAATATTGTAATCAGATTACAAATACTTTTCAAACACTGATTACTTCTAGSATTACTTTTAAATTCAGAAAGGATGTTTGCGGAAAAAAACGGTCACCTTTCTGTCCTCTCAATGACATTCAAAGCAGCATTGGGAAAAAATGTTAAGTGTTAAGTGTTATGTTTGTGCCGCCTGAGCGAGTCTGACCGCAAGTCAGAGACCACTATGATGACACACCAAATGCYTTTGACGGATCACAGGGAAAAGAGCAGGAATTGGCTTTTGTAGACTACAGTTGTCTACCAATGTTGCGACTGCTGTTGACATCCAAAGATTATCCAACTTGTATAAACGCTTTGAGAGAAGGACGAGAGCAGTGGTGTAGCCTACAGGCGATACGGATATCACATTGATATCTACAGTTGAAGTCGGAAGTTTACATACACTTAGGTTGGAGTCATTAAAACTCGTTTTTCAACCACTCCACAAATTTCTTGTTAACAAAATATATTTTGGGCAAGTCGGTTAGGACATCTACTTTGTGCATGACACAAGTAATTTTCCCAACAATTGTTTACAGACAGATTATTTCACTTATAATTCACTGTATCACAATTCCAGTGGGTCAGAAGTTTACATACACTAAGTTTGAACTGTGCCTTTAAAAGCTTGAAAAATTCCAGAAAATGATGTCTTTGGCTTTAGAAGCTTCTGATAGACTAATTGACATCATTTGAGCAATTGGAGGTGTACCTGTGGATGTTATTTCAAGGCCCCACCTTCAAACTCAGTGCTCTTTGCTTGACACCATAGGAAAATCAAAGAAATCAGCCAAGACCCTCATAAAAAGAATTGTGGACCTCCACAAGTCTGGTTCATCCTTGGAAACAATTTCCAAATGCCTGAAGGTACCACGTTCATCTGTACAAGCAATAGTACGCAAGTATAAACACCATGGGACCACGCAGCCTTCATACCGCTCAGGGAGGAGGCTCGTTCGGTCTCTCCTGGAGATGGAAAAGTGCAAATCAATCCCAAAACAACAGCAAAGGACCTTGTGAAGATGCTGGAGGAAACAGGTACAAAAGCATCTATAATCACCAGTAAAACGAGTCCTATATCGACATAACCTGAAAGGCCGCTCAGTAAGGAAGAAACCACTGCTCCAAAACCACCATAAAAATGCCTGACTTRGGTTTGCAACTGCACATATATRGTACTTTTTGGAGAAATGTCATCTGGTCTAATGAAACAWAAATAGAACTGTTTGGCCATAATGACCATCGTTATGTTTGGAGGAAAAAGTGGGATGCTTCCAAGCTGAAGAACAACATCCCAACCGTGAAGCACAGGGGTGGCAGCATCATGTTGTGGGGGTGCTTTGCTGCAGGAAAAGCATGTGCGAGCAATTAGGCCTACAAACCTGACTCAGTTACACCAGCTCTGTCAGGAGGAATGGGCCAAAATTCACTCAACTTATTGTGGAAGGCTACCCAAAACGTTTGACCCAAGTTAAACAATTTAAAGGCAATGCTACCAAATACGAATTGAGTGTATGTAAACTTCTGACACACTGGGAATGTGATGAAAMAAATAAAAGCTGAAATAAATCATTCTCTCTACTATTATTCTGACATTTCACATTSTTAAAATAAAGTGGTGATCCTAACTGACCTAAGACAGGGAATTTTTACTAGGATTAAATGTCAGGAATTGTGAAAAACTGAGTTTAAATGTATTTGGCCAAGGTGTATGTAAATTTCCGACTTCAACTGTACATAGCGCATTGATGTGAATCGTGGTTGTTGTGGATGGTTGTTCACAAATGCAGATGTGTATTTTAACCCAATAATGGTTGAATTGAAGAAGTTTAAGCTGCCTATAAATCATTGCGACCCAGTGGACAACCAGTGAAAAATGTGRTCTTGCAACAGCTYCATAGTGCGGATCCCAGCCTGTGGAATACAAGTTTGATGGAGTTTCTACCTTCTAAACTCCTCCATGGTATTGTGCTCCATACTCTCAAACTAGTTTAATTTAAGAAGACCACAAGTGGGGCTTTTATTGCTCAATATAATTTGTGCTGATYAATAATATATACATCCGTAGGCCTAACGGACACAAGCTCAAGGAGAGCAGTTGTTCCTCGARCACGAGATCATTTGCCAACCATTCKATCWTCAGTCTGCATAGTCAATGCAGCAGATGCAACAATATGTTGATGACAACGATTGTGCTTTCCACTTRGCTTCTTATTACAAAGAACACAAGCYTTCTAAAATTACACTTAGTTTYTGTATCTTACTGTCTGCAAATAGCTAGTTAGTCTTTTCTTAGCAAGTTGTGGCTAAAATWAATAGTGTAAGACACTAACGTAAAMCGCTAGTTAGCTGGCTAGCTAGCTAATACATGTACCGAGTCAGAGCAAATMAAGCTAMCTAATACAGKCTGATACCAGTCCTGMTGTACGCCTAAATCAGCATGTTGTTTGTGCAACAGCATCTTRTAAATCAGGGAGGAATAGGCAAAGCGTGAATATTTTAGCTACATGATGTAAGAGAAGACATTTTAATGTATCCAAAGATTAAAGGGTCCTACTCCCCTGGGACACCCTGTCACAATAACGCATCCATAGAAGTTCTATTAATATTCTAATTCCTTATTCTATGAACGCCTCCCTGGCTTTTTCAATCGTTGTCATGTCAAACAACARTGTATTTAAAGAGCACACTATTACATTCTAATTATAAAATTAGAATTGCCATTATATTTCCATGATTACAAACGTTCACCCYAGTGTTTTAATCTAAATCGCAATTGTTAGTTAAAAATAAGCCCTCGATTTTGTTTTCCCCATATCGAATTGTATTTGTCACATGCACCGAATACAGCAGGTGTAGACCTTAGTGAAATGCTTGCTTACAAGTCCTTAACCAACAATGCAGTTTTAAGAAAAAATACCTAAATAAGAAATAAAAGTAACAAATAATTCAAGAGCAGCAGTAAAATAACAATAGCGGGGGTATCGGTACAGAGTCAATGTGCGGGGCATCAGTTCGTTGAGGTAATATGTACATCTAGGTAGAGTTATTAAAGTGACTATGCATAGATAATAACAGACTATAGCAGCAGTGTAAAAGAGGGGGGGATGGCAATGCAAATAATCTGAGGATCCAATCTTGCAACCTTACAGTTTTTTATTTTATTTATTTTACCGTTATTTTACCAGGTAAGTTGACTGAGAACACGTTCTCATTTGCAGCAACGACCTGGGGAATAGTTACAGGGGAGAGGAGGGGGATGAATGAGCCAATTGTAAACTGGGGATTATTAGGTGACCGTGATGGTTGAGGGCCAGATTAGGAATTTAGCCAGGACACCGGGGTTAACACCCCTACTCTTACGATAAGTTTTTAATATGTACACAAACTATTTGTATCTGACATCCTAGAAATTTAACAGTCAATTCTTAATGTTTATAACGCATAGGCAAGGTCAGTTAAGAAACCCAACATTCTTACCTAATTTTTCAAATTGGACTAACAGAAGACAACATAGGGTTAATTCACACATCCTTAAAAGAGACGAAAGACAGATATCTAATTGAAACACTTGCCATAGCCTTCAACATAAGGACATCTTCGGTGCGACAACAAGAAACGGATCCAAGTCTGCACAACCTTGACAGTTACTAGTCCAATGCTCTAAACACCTAGTTACATTGCCACTCCACGGAGGAGCCTGCCTGTTACGCAAATGCAGTAAGCAGGTAAGTTGCTAGCTAGCATATAAACTTATAAAAAACAATCAATCAATGACTGTCATTTCCAATGTGTACTTAACCATAACCATCAATTCTTTTCTTAAAATCAATACACAAGTAATATATTTTTAAACCTGCATATTTAGCTAAAAAGAAATCCAGGTTACCAGCAATATTAACCAGGTGAAATTGTGTCATTTCTCTTGCGTTCATTGCACGCAGAGTCAGGGTATATTGCAACAGTTTGGGCCGCCTGGCTCTTTGCGAACTAATTTGCGGAAT
>NC_036853.1:37888573-37901341 GCF_002910315.2 Salvelinus sp. IW2-2015 | reverse complement strand
GCCAGGGATTTTAAATGAACCCTCGGGTGGCGTTTGTCCGTGAAAGAAGACGGCACCCTACAAAGGCAGTGTCCCCAATCACTGCCCTGGGGCATTGGATCTTTGTTTAGACCAGAGGAAAGAGTGCCTCCTACTGGCCCTCCAACACCACTTCCAGCAGCACCTTGGTCTCCCATCCAGGGACTGACCAGGACCAACCCTGCTTAGCTTCAGAAGCAAGCCAGAGTGGTATGCAGGGTGGTATGCTGCTGGCCAGTTAACTAGTCCAATGCTCTAACACCTGATTACATTGCACTCCACGAGGAGCCTGCCTGTTAGCGAATGCAGAAGCTAAGGTAAGTTGCTAGCTAGCATTAAACTTATAAAAAACAATCAATCAATGACTGTCATTGTTCCAATGTGTACTTAACCATAAACATCAATTCCTTTCTTAAAATCAATACACAAGTATATATTTTTAAACCTGCATATTTAGCTAAAAGAAATCCAGGTTAGCAGGCAATATTACCAGGTGAAATTGTGTCATTTCTCTTGCGTTCATTGCACGCAGAGTCAGGGTATATGCAACAGTTTGGGCCGCCTGGCTCTCTGCGAAGAATTTTACGTAATTATGACATAACATTGAAGGTTGTGCAATGTAACAGGAATATTTAGACTCATGGATGCCACCCGTTAGATAAAATACGGAACGGAATGAACGTTTTGTTTTCGAGGTGATAGTTTCCGGATTAGTCAAAGGTATATGGTTTAGAGAGAAATAGTTGACGCGTTATAATTCCTGTCATAACTTGCGGCTGAACTTGAAAGGGGTACCTTCTTTATTTTACCGTTTATGTCTTCCATAGAGAATGTCTTGATCTACTTCAAATAAGGTCTGTGTTTAGCTGAGGAGCAGACTGACAGGGGACCATGCAGACAAGCTCTGCTTTCTGCACTACAACCTAAAACTTCTTAACTGGGAATATTGAAGACCCATGAAAGCTGGTGGTTCGTTTTAACATATGTTCTCATGTTATTTGAGACTAAATASATTTTATTTATGTATTATATTAAGTTAAAATAAAAGTGTTCATTGTTCATTCAGTATTGTTGCAATTGTCATTATTACAAAAATGTGTGTGTGTGTGTGTGTATGATATATATATATATATATATATATTTTTTTTTTTATTATCGGTATCGGCTTTTTTTGTCTTCCAATAATCGGTATCGGCGCTGAAAAATCATAATCGGTCGACCTCTACTCTGTAGTGCCTTGCGGGTTGAGGCCGAGCAAAATGATTTGGCATTTATGTGTTGCCAGCCTAGGGTCATGCACAACTCATAAAGCAAATTTTAAACTTTTATTCAAAAACACAAAATACTGTCAAAAAATGAACAATAATATTTTGGACAATAATAAAATGAACAATATATTCATAATATTTTGGCCAAATCAAACTTTATTTGTCACATGCGCCGAACACAAGTGTAGACCTTACCGTGAAATGCTTACTTACAAGCACATAACTCTTCTTGAACTGCACTGTTGGTGAAGAAAATATTTACCAAATAAACTAAAGTAAAAAGTAACACAATAACATAACAATAACGAGGCTATATGCAAGYGGTACCGAGTCAGTGTGCAGGGGTACAGGTTAGAGGTAATTTGTACATGTAGGTWMGGGTGTAGTGACTATGCATAAGATAATAAACAACGAGTAGCAACAGAGTACAAAACAAATGGGTCAATGTAATAGTCTGGTGGCCATTTGATTAATTGTTCAGCAGTCTTATGGCTTAGGGGTAGAAGCTTTTAATTAGCCTTTTGGTCCTACACGTGTGCGCTCCATGCGGTACCGCTTGCCGTGCGGTAGCAGAGAAAACAGTTCATGACTTGGGTGCTGAGAGTCTCTGACAATTTTATGCTTTCCTCTGACACCGTCGCTATTATATAGGTCCTGGATTGCAGGAAGCTTGGCCCCCAGTGATTGTACTGGACCGTACGCCACACCGTCTGTATTGCCTTACCGGTCAGATGCTGAGCAGTTGCCACCAGCGCGTGATGCAACCGTCAGGATGTTCTCGATGGTGCAGCTGAAATAACCTTTTGAGGATCTGGACCCCATGCCAAATCTTTTCAATCTCCTGAGGGGGGAAAGGTGTTGTCGTGCCCTCTTCACTGTCTTGGTGTGTTTGGACCTATGATAGTCATTGGTGAGTGGACACCATGGAACTTGAAACTCTTGACCCACTCCAATATGCCCCGTTGATAATGGGCCTGTTCGGCCCGCTTTTCCTGTGTCCACGATCAGCTCCTTTGTCTTGCTCAACATTGAGGACATGTTGCCTAGCACCACACTGCGCATTCTCTACCTCCCTATAGGCTGTCTCATCGTTGTCGGTGATCAGGCCTAGCCACTGTTGTGTCTCCAGCAAACTAATGATGGTGTTGAAGTCTGTTTTGTGTCACGCACATCTATGGGTGAACAGGGAGTACAAGAGTGAATATAAGTACACACCCTGAGGGCCCAAGTGGTAGGGGTTGTTGCTACCCTTACCACCTGGGCGGTGGGTGCCTGTCAGGAAGTCCAGGATCCAGTTGCAGAGAGAGTGTTTATCCCAGTTCTTAGCCTTAGTGATAAAGCGTCGTGGGCCCTATGGTGTTGAACCGGAGCTGTGCTGTAGTCAATTAACCTCCCTGGGATCGTTCGGGATGCTAGCGCCCACCTCGCCAAGCAGCCAGTGAAATGCAGGTGCCAAATTCAAAACAGAAATCTCATAATTAAAATTCCCAAAACTTCAAGTATTCTACCATTTTAAAGGTAATCTTGTTGTTAATCCCACCGCAGTGTCCGATTTTTCAAAAAGGCTTTACTGCGAAGCACACAAAAACATTATGTTAGGTCCACCGCCAAATCACAGAGAAAAAAAGACAGCCATTTTCGCCAGCCCCAAAAGGATGAGTCACACAAAAAGCAGAAATATAGATAAAGAGGAACACTAACCTTTGATGATCTTCATCAGATGACAACTCATAGGACTTCATGTTACACTAATACATATGTTCTTGTTTGAGTTAAAGTTCATATTTGATACCAAAAACCTCAGTTTACATTGGCGCCCATGTCAAGAAATGCCTCCAAAAAACACCTGGAGAAGTGCACGAGAAGGCCACATCAAATAACAAAAAACTCATCCATAAACTTGATGAAGAGTACATGTTTTACATGAATAAAGAATAAACTTGTTTCTAATGCAACCGCGTGTTCCAGATTTCAAAAAACGCTTTACGGCCAAAGCACAATATTACATAATCTGAGTACAGCGTTCAGCCACCAAAGCAAGCCATACAGTTACCCGCCAAACTTTGGAAGTCAACAAAGTCGAAAAATAGGCATTGATAAATCTTCACTTACCTTTGCTGATCTCATCGGAATGCACACCAGGACTCCAAAGGACAATGTTCGTTTGTTGATTTACTCCATATTTATGTCCAAATTACCTCCGCTTTGTTCGCGCGTTGTAGTTCCAACTATTCAAAGGCCACAGATGCCGAGCCGCAAACAATCCAGACAAAGTCACAGAGTCTCCATTACAGTTTGTAGAAACATGTCAAACGATGTTTACAATCAATCCTTAGGGTCTTTTTATAATTAATCTTCAATAATATTCCAACCGGACATTAGCGTATTCATTACAGAGGAAAAAGAAGGAACGGCGTGCCCGCGTAGGAAACAACGCATTGGCCTCAGCCTAGTCCACTTGTTGAAACAGCTCTTATTCGATCCCCTTCCACAATAGAAGCCTCAAACAACTTTCTAAAGACTGTTGCCATCTGCTGGAAGCCTTGAGAAGTGCAATCTGGCCCCATAGACACAGCATATTGGATAGGCAATCACTTAAATGAAACTACAAACCTCAGATTTCCCACTTCCTGGTTGGATTTGTCTTAGGTCTTTGCCTGCCATATGAGTTCTGTTATCCTCACAGACATTATTTTAACAGATTTGGAAACTTTAGAGTTTTCTATCCAAATCTACTACTTATATGCATATCATAGCTTCTAGGTCTGGGTAACAAGCAGTTTACTCTGGGCACCTTATTCATCCAAGCTACTCAATACTGCCCCCCTTTCCCAAAGAAGTTAACAGCGTTCTCACATAGGTGTGGAAAGGGCAATGTGGAGTGCGATTGAGATTGTGTCATCTGTGGATCTGTTGGGGCGGTATGCGATTTGGAGTGGGTCTAGGGTATCCGGGAGGATGCTGTTGATGTGAGCCATGACCAGCCTTTCAAAGCACTTCATGGCTACTGGCGTGAGTGCTACGGGGTGGTAATCATTTAGGCAGGTTACCTTCGCTTCCTTGGCCGCAGGGACGATGGTGGTCTGTTTGAAACATGTAGGTAATACAGACTCAGTCAGGGAGAGGTTGAAAATGTCAGTGAAGACACTTGCCAGTTGGTCCGCCCATGCTTTGAGAACATGTCCTGGTAATCCATCTGGCCCCGCGGCTTTGTGAATGTTTACCTGTTTAAAGGTCTTGCTCACATCGGCTACCTAGAGCGATATCACACAGTCATCCAGAACAGCTGGTGCTCTCGTGCATGCTTCAGTGTTGCTTGCCTCGAAGCGAGCATAAAAGGCATTTAGCTCGTCTGATAGGCTCGCGTCACTGGGAAGCTCGCGTCTGGCTTTCCCTTTGTAGTCCGTAATAGTTTTCAAGCCCTGCCATATCCGACGAGCGTCAGAGCTGGTGTAGTATGATTCAATCTTAATCCTGTATTGACGCTTTGCTCATTTGATGGTTTGTCTGAGGGCAACGTTGGATTTCTTATAGGGGTCCGGATTAGTGTCCCACTCCTTGAAAGCTACAGCTCTAGCCTTGAGCTCTAATCACATCAAATGATATTGGTCACGTACACATGGTTAGCAGATGTTAACTTCTCTAGGGTAGGGGGCAGCATTTGGAATTTTGGTTGAAAAGTATGCCCAAATTAAACTGCCTGCTACTCGGGCCCAGAAGATATGATATGCATATAACTGGTAGATTTGGATAGCAAACACTCTAAAGTTTCCAAAACTGTTAAAATAGTGTCTGTGAGTATAACAGAACTGATTTGGCAGGTGAATACCTGTGCATAATCCATTCAGGAAGTAGTAATTTTTTTGTGTGTAGTTTTCTATTCAATGCCATTACAGTATCCATTGACTTAGGACTCAAATTGCAGTTCCTATGCCTTCCACTAGATGTCAACAGTCTTTAGAAATTGTTTCAGGCTTGTATTCTGAAAAAWTAGGAAGTAAGAGCAGTCTGAAATGAGTGGACCCTAAAGTGTTACAGAGCTTTTTCATGCGCACGACCGAGAGAGTGCCTTTCTTGTTTACCTTTTATATTGACYACGTTATTGTCCGGTTGAAATATTATTGACTATTTAGGCTAAAAACAACACGAGGATTGAATTAAACATCGTTTGACATGTTTCTATGAACTTTACGGATACAATTTGGATTTTCTGTCTGCCTGTTTTGACTGCGTTTGAGCCTGTGGATTACTGAAGAAAACGCGCAAACAAAAGAGGTTTTTGGATATAAAGAGACTATCGAACAAAGGAACATTTGAGCAAATGAATGTCTGCTGAGTGCAACCATATGAAGATCATCAAAGGTAAGTGATATTTCTATCTCTATTTCTGACTTGTTTAACTCTTCTACTTGGCTGGTTACTGTTTGTAATGATTTGTCTGCTGGGCTATGTTCTCAAATAATCGTAAGGTATGCTTTCGCCGGTAAAGCATTTTTTAAATCTGACACAGTGGTTGGATTCACTAGAAGTTAATCTTTAAACCTATGTAAAATATGTTTTGTTTCTGAATTTTTATAATGAGTATTTCTGTATATTGAATTTGGCGCCCAGCAGTTTCACTGGCTGTTGAAGAGTGGGACGCTACATCTCACGTACCCTAGAGAAGTTAATGTGAGTGTAGCGAAATTCTTGTGCTATGATAGATGCGGATGTGCCTGTCATCCATGGCTTCTGGTTGGGATATGTACGTACGGTCAGTATGGGGATGACGTCGTCGATGACTTATTGATGAAGCCGGTGACTGAGGTGGTGTAGAGATTCATTTTTTTTCTCTGGTTGCACATGTGACATGCTGGTAAAACTGTGGGAAAACTAATTTAAGTTTGTCTGCATTAAAGTCCTRGGCCACTAGGCGCGCCGCTTCTAGGTGAGCATTTTCTTGTTTGCTTATGGGCTTATAGAGTTGTTTGAGTGTGGCCTTAGTGCCAGCATCGATCTGTGGTGGTAAATAGACAGCTACGAATAATATAGATGAGAACTCTCTTGGTAGATAGTGTGGTCTTCAGTTTATCATAAGGTACTCTACCTCAGGCAAGCAATACCGCGAGACTTCTTTAATATTAGASATCGCTCACCAGCCCAGCCCTAGTGTGTGTGTTGTCCTAGGAACCTCTTCTGTCTTTGCCGCAGGTCTGTGTTCTGTTCATGTAGACTTTGTTTAATTGTGAAACGAATCTGATGTGAACACATCTAAAGCTGCTCCTTCCCTCCCTCCATCATGACACTGTGCTCTCACCCTCCTCTCCTTCTCCTTCCCAGAGTCTGCCTGCCTGTGAGGGTGTCCCCGGGTCGTGGTCGGGGCCAGGCACCGGTGACATGTGGCATTGTGATATCTGTCGCCTCCTCTCTCCTTCCACCACACCAACAGACACGCTTATAAAATGGCTGCAAAGGTCACACTGTTCTCTGTGTGTTTTCACTCATCACAGCCCCAAGGCTCATTCCAGCCTGTTTTCTTAGCTTTTTAATTTTAGACATTCACTGGCGAGCCGAGTTTCAGGGCGCCACATGCATCCCTTGGAAGAGGAGGGCACTGTGGGGGGGGGGGGGTTTGTCGCTAGCTGACTGGTCCAACATAAGTCACCTCAAGTGCAGCAGCGTCATGTTAACTGTGATGTGCCATGGCAGACTACAGCACAGACACACACTCAAATTATTGTCCTCGTTGGACATAATAATGACCTAATAAGATTTAGTGGTTCAGGAAGAGTCACATTTTTTCTCRGTTAAAGGGATACTTTGGAATTTTGAGTCAGATGAACTCGTGTATACCATTTTGATGTCTCTGTGTCCAGTATGAAGGAAGTTAGAGGCAGTTTCCTGAGCCAATGCTAACTAGTGTTACCCACAGACTTCCAGTCAATGCTCTATCTGCTAGCATGCTAAAATCGAATCAAATTTAATTTGTCACATGCGCCGAATACAACTGGTGTAGACTTACCGGGAAATGCTTGCTTTACAAGCCCTGCCCAACGATGAAGAGTAAAATATGTGTATATATATATATATATATATGAGGAATTACGTTTTATTTATATATCTATATTATATATTAGATACTGTATGTACATGAAGGCAGGATAAATTGACTAGGCATCAGGATAGATGATAATACGAGCAAAATAAAGTACAGAGTAGCAGCAGCAAATAATGAGTGTACAAATGTGTATGAAAGTGTGTTTGTGTTGTGTCAGGGTGTGTGTTGTGTGCATCTGTGTGGGAGTGTTAATGTAGAGTGTATCTATATAGTCTAGTGAGTGTGCGTAGGGTCAGTGCAAGATATAGTCAGTGCAGATAGATTGGGTACCATTAATTGACTATTTAGCAGTCTTATGGCTTGGGGGTAGAAACTGTCTCGGAGCGGTCCGAGCTGATGCTCCTGTACTGTTTGCCGGACGGTTTGGGTGGCTGGAGTTTTTGGCAATTTTTCGGGCCTTTCTCTGACAGACGTCCTGGATGGCAGGGAGCTTGGACCGAGTGATGTACTGGGCTGTACGCACCAAGCTCTGTAGCGCTTTCTGGTCAAGGGCGGTGCATTTTCCAGACCAAACAGTGATGCAGCCAGTCAAGATGCTCTCGAAGGTGCAGTTGTATGAATTTTTGAGGATCCAAGGGCCCAGGCCAAATCTTTTCAGCCTCCTGTTTTGGACCATATTAGTTTGTTGGTGATGTGGACTCCAAGGAACTTGAAGCTCTCGACCCGCGCAACAACAGCCCTGTTGATGRGGATGGGGGCGTGCTCTCCCCTCTTTCTCCTATAGTCCACGATCAGCTCCTTGGTCTTACTGATGTTGAGGGAGAGGTTGTTGTCCTGGCAACACACTGCTAAGTATCTGACCTCCTTTCTGAAGGCTGACTCATCACCGTCGGTGATCATATATACCACCGRTGTGTCGTCAACAAACTTGACAATGGTGTTGGAGTCGTGTGGGGCCACGCAGACATGGGTGAACAGGGAGTACAGMAGGGYACTAAGCACACACCCCTGAGGGGCCCCCTTGWTGAGGGTCAGCATGGCAGAGGTGTTGTTGCCTACCCTCACCACGTGGGGCCGGCCCGTCAGGAAGTCCTGAATCCAGTTGCAGAGGGAGGGGTTAATCCTGAATGAATTGTGAATAATGATGAGTGAGAAAGTTAGAGGTATACTGTAAATATCATACCCCCCAAAAAATGCTAACTTCCCCTGTTATTGTAATGGTGAGGGGTATGATATTTGTGCGTCTAACTTTCTCACTCATCATTATTCCCAATTCATTCAGGACTATCCGTAATCATGGTTGCATCCACATTAATGTAGAAGTGTTTAGAAACATATTATATTCTTATTTTCAATAAAAGTGCCTCCAAAATGACAGAATAAATTTACCATTCATTTCAATTGGGCACAAAATAATCTGAAACACAACCAAAACAAACAGCCAATGCATTCAACATGTTTCCTGAGTCACAAGCTTGATGTAATCATTGTGTTCTAGGAATATGGGACCAAATACTAAACTTTTCACTATATCAATACACATATATGAATTTGTCCCAATACTTTTGTTCTCATAAAATGGGGGGACTYTGTACAACCTGTATGGATAAAAATACCCTCAAATGAAAACTGACAGTCTGCACTTTAACCTCATAGTCTTTGTAGTCTTTTTGGTTTGGATACATTCTCAGTGTTGGGACGACATTGTCTATGCACTAATTGATGAAGCCCTTAACTGTTGTGGTAAACTCCTCAATGCTATCGGATGAATCCCGGAACATATCCCAGTTTGTACTAGCAAAACAGTCTCTTACATCTGATCACTTCCATATTGAGCCCATCACTGGTACTTCCTGTTTGAGCTTTTTTGTAAACAGGAAGCAGGAGACTGGAGTCATGGTCAGATTTGCTGAAGGGAGGATGAGGAGGGCCTTGTATGCATTTTGGGGGTAGAATAAAAGTTTAAGAATAAGCGTTTTAGCACCCCTAGTGGCGCAAGAGACTTGTTGGTAGAAGTGAGGTAGGTGGGTTTTAAGTCTCCAGGAAACGCTGCCTCTGGGTGAGCGTTTCTTGTTTGCTTATGGTTCGAGAATGGTGTGTGGCTTGTGGAGGATGTAGCAACAGCGGTGATGCATTTTCGGATGAGAATTCTCTTGGTGGATAAAAGGGTGTGCAGCTTACCCTGAGGTATTCTATACTGATCAAAAATGCAAATGCAACATGCAACAATTTCAAAGATTATGCTGAGTTACAATTTATAGAAGGAGTCAGTCAATTTAAATATATTCATTAGGCCCTAATCTATGGATTTCACATGACTGGGCAGGGGTGCAGCTGGTTTATCCCACAATAAAGCTTTATTACAGACAGAAATAGACCTCAGTTTCAACAACTGTCCGGGTGGCTGGTCTCAGATGATCCCGCAGGTGAAGATGCCGGATGTGGAGGTCCTGGGCTGGCGTGGTTACACATTTGCGGTTGTGAGGCCGGTTGGACGTACTGCCAAATTCTCTCAAACAACGTTGACAAAACTGCACATTTTCGAGTGGCCTTGTATTGTRCCCATCAAAAGATGCACCTGTGTAATGATCATGCTGTTTAATCGGCTTCTTGATATGCCACACCTGTCAGGTGGATAGATTATCTTGGCAAAGGAGAAATGCTCATTAATAGGGATGCAAACAAATTTGTGCAGAAAATTTGAGATACATTTCAGGTAACTTTTACTTCAGCTRATGATACATGGGATCAGCACTTTACATGCTGCGTTTATATTTTTGTTCAGTATATATCAGGTGGGCAAAAGCTGCTGGCYGATACCCATAGACTTCCAGTCATTATGCTAACGCTAGTTAGCAATTCACTAGCGCTAGTTAGCAACTTCCATCTCTGCACGCAGAGACATAGAAATGGTATCCACATCTGATGCTGGGGGAAGTAGATAAAAGGCCTCATTGGCAAATCCTGAATTATCCCTTTAACTGTAAATATGCATAAATAATCACTAAGTTCAATGTTGTTTTTCTGGACAGGAAATGCAATGTTCAGCAGAAAAACGAGGAGATGAGATGGATTCTGCTTTATCACACAATCTATTGTAAACGATTCCATGTTCAACATGCTGTAAAACTCAAATCATAACTGCAAGGGAAAGCATCAGGGGTGTAGGCCTACGTGTGTGTGTGTGACTGTGTTGTCTGTGTCGGCCTTGCAGAAGCCGCTTCAGCCGGACATGGGCCACAACTCTCTGGCTAACTTCCAGATTGAGAAGAAGATTGGGCGGGGCCAGTTCAGTGAGGTGTACCGGGCCAGGTACCTGATGGACAACACCTCCATGGCCCTCAAGAAGGTTCAGGTGAGAGAGGCGCACACACACAGCACACATCATCATTTTCCCCCCACCTTTCAAGATACCCAAGGACACATTTCAGGGGTATGATGTCACCAATTTTCCTACATATTCTCAAACTACTTCATATTTTCTAGTTCATAGAGAAAGATTGATTTTTAAATTGTATAACCGACTRAAATCAAGATCTATATATGAATGTTTATCAAAGTTAGCTGACTAACTTATCAAATTTATTAGTGTACTTGCTGAAAGCAAGACCACTCTAGAAATTACACATACTCGTATTATTATAATTTGCCTTCTTCCGCTCGCCCTCGTGCTTTAACCGTTTAAAACATTTTGGGGGCATAAAATAATTAGCACAAAATAATCCACCAACAGTAATGGTAACTCTTGAACTAGAGACACCAATCTAACTTTCACATGTTCAGGCTATCTGATCAATCAATCACTCAATCGATCAATATTTCCATCTACCTACTTTTTCAACTATAACCAGTCACTACCGTTACTACTGCAGTCATTAACACTGCTGCAACTTATTTTACAACCATAAATACTTTAAGACAAGCTAACAAGTACACACATTTTCTTTAGGAAATATACTTTTGTAGTTCATCCTGCTTTGTGATRATTACTCTCTACTAGTGTATACACYATATACCGGTCCAATAATGTCCACTTCACTTTCATGCGTATCTCATGTAGAGCATCTGTGATCAGCCAGCCGATATCTCTTTCCAGCCATCACTCACCTGCATGTCTCTCCATCCGCTCTTCCTTTGCATCTATTCCCTCCATCAGTTTTTTAACTAGTAGTTTGAAGTTATTGATGGGAGCGGGGTTGCAGACCCTGATGTCTTCTGTTGTTACATTTGTAAATGTTTTACATTAGAGCAGGGTGGCAGAAGCGAGCACAGTTGATACATTGTTATTTCATCGCTGGTATAACCAAGAGCAAAAGGCCAGTCTGAGTAGGCTTTGCAATTGGCAAGTTTTGCTAGTCACAGAGGAAAATGAATGACAACTTGGCGACAGGAATCTTTGCAGCTTTACAGCAAAGAAAAGGCGTGGTCCTACTAGCCCAAAAGGTTAGAAAAACTTTGCCCCATACTTACCAGAGTTTCTGTTTTTTTCTCCTGTACGATTAATGGCCAGCATATGATGACTAATTTCAAAAACAATGTCGCAGGCCATTTTTTAAATTACATTACTTTGGACGCCCGCCTTTTCTCCAAATTTTTCGTGGTAATCCATCTGTTAAGTAGTTTTACTGATCTTAGAAGGTTTCGGTGGCAATAACAGGTGAATAGAGGCAAGGTGTTCTTGGCAGATACGGGCTCGGGAGAGACGAAGGTCGAGAGCCATGCGTCCTCCGAAACACAACCCAACCAAGCCGCACTGCTTCTTAACACYGCGCGCWTCCAACCCGGAAGCCAGCRGCACCAATGTGTCGGAGGAAACACTGTACACCGTACGCGCACCTGCACTGCGRCCGGCCCGCCACAGGAGTCGCTAGTGCGCGATGAGACAAGGATATCCCTACCGGCCAAACCCTCCCTACCCCGGACGACGCTAGGCCAATTGTGCGTCGCCCCATGGACCTCCCGGTCGCGGCCGGCTGCGACAGAGCCTGGGCTCGAACCTAGAGTCTCTGGGATGCAGTGCCTTAGACCACTGCGCCACCCGGGAGGCCTGTCGCAGGCCATTTTTAAAGTAATCCTGTTCATTCATGTTACCGAGCTAGCTAACAACCTATTAACTTGACATTAGCTCTAGGCAAATTAGATTGACACGAGTAAAGTAAAATGGTCTGCTACTCATGAGATGTGCTTCAAAGGTAGGATTTATATAAGTCTAATGTAAGCCTAAGCTATATATAAAAAAATCTACCGCTTTCTGGTGTTCCTTAAATTCTGTTTGGTGCCTAATCCTTTTAAAGTTGGGAGAAGTTTTTGATGGAGGGAGATTCTTCTCTATGTTAACTGAAGAGTAAAGAGGGTTTCATGCAGTGTTTTCCCCTTACTGCCACAATGACATGCAGATCATAATGCATGTATATTCCTTCCTCCCATTCCTCCAGCCAAATCACG
>NC_036853.1:37876048-37883037 GCF_002910315.2 Salvelinus sp. IW2-2015 | reverse complement strand
GTCCCTTACTGCCACCAATGACATGCAGATCATAATGCATGTACAGTGGGAGAAACAAGTATTTGATACACTGCCGAATTTTGCAGGTTTTCCTACTTACAAAGCCATGTAGAGGTCTGTAATTTTTATCATAGGTACACTTCAACTGTGAGAGACGGAATCTAAAACAAAAACCCGAAATCACATTGTATGATTTTTAAGTAATTAATTAGCATTTTATTGCATGACATAAGTATTTGATAACATCAGAAAAGCAGAACTTAAATTTGGTACAGAATCCTTTGTTTGCAATTACAGAGATCATACGTTTCCTGTAGTTCTTGACCAGGTTTGCACACACTGCAGCAGGGATTTGGCCCACTCCCCATACAGACCTTCTCCAGATCCTTCAGGTTTCGGGGCTGTCGCTGGGCAATACGGACTTTCAGCTCCCTCCAAAGATTTTCTTATTGGGTTCAGGTCTGGAGACTGGCTAGGCCACTCCAGGACCTTGAGATACTTCTTACGGAGCCACCCTTAGTTGCCCTGGCTGTGTGTTTCGGGTCGTTGTCATGCTGGAAGACCCAGCCACGACCCGTCATCAATGCTCTTACTGAGGGAAGGAGGTTGTTGGCTAAGATCTCGCAATACATGGCCCCATCCATCCTCCCCTCAATACGGTGCAGTCGTCCTGTCCCCTTTGCAGAAAAGCATCCCCAAAGAATGATGATTCCACCTCCATGCTTCACGGTTGGGATGGTGTTCTTGGGTTGTACTCATCCTTCTTCTTCCTCCAACACGGCGAGTGGAGTTTAGACCAAAAGCTCTATTTTTGAATCATCAGACCACATGACCTTCTCCCATTCCTCCTCTGGATCATCCAGATGGTCATTGGCAAACGTCAGACGGGCCTGGACATGCGCCTGCTTGAGCAGGGGACCTTGTGTGCGCTGCAGGATTTTAATCCATGACGGCGTAGGTGTTACTAATGGTTTTCTTTGAGACTGTGGTCCCAGCTCCTTCAGGTCATTGACCAGGTCCTGCGTGTAGGTCTGGGCTGATCCCTCACCTTCCTCTTGATCATTGATGCCCACGAGGTGAGATCTTGCATGGAGCCCCAGACCGAGGGTGATTGACCGTCATCTTCAACTTCTTCCATTTTCGAATAATTGCGCCAACAGTTGTTGCCTTCTCACCAAGCTGCTTGCCTATTGTCCTGTAGCCCATCCCAGCCTTGTGCAGGTCTGCAATTTTATCCCTGATGTCCTTACACAGCTCTCTGATCTTGGCCATTGTGGAGAGGTTGGAGTCTGTTTGATTGAGTGTGTGGACAGGTGTCTTTATACAGCTAATGAGTTCAAACAGGTGCAGTTAATACAGGTATTGAGGTGGAGAACAGGAGGGTTTCTTTAAAGAAAAACGAACAGGTCTGTGAGAGCCGGAATTCTACTGGTTGGTAGGTGGATCAAATACTTATGTCATGCAATAAAATGCAAATTAATTACTTAAAAATCAAACAATGTGATTTTCTGGATTTTTGTTTTAGATTCGCGTCTCTCACAGTTGAAGTGTACCTATGATAAAAATTACAGACCTCTACATGCTTTGTAAGTAGGAAACACTGCCGATTTTGCAGGTTATCAAAATACTTGTTCTCCCCACTGTATATTCCTTCCTCCCATTCCTCCAGCCAAATCACGGGTAGGCCTCTGCAAATATGAGCAAATCAGCCATTCTATGCATTATTCTATTTTACAGTGAACAGTGTGAAGTTAATTCAATATGTGTTGTATTGAGTTGAATTGTGAATATCAGTTACAGGTTTTTTGCATAGCACATGCGCATTKCATTTATAAAACGGGAACAAGTGTTCGGGGTATAGGGCGAAGAGGACAAGGACACTTGGCCGCTCTGAATTGTATCACAATATTTTGTGATTTTGATGGATATGATTTATTTAAGTGTCGTACACCTACCGGTGCCCAGCCCGCATGGGCTTACAAGACACTACTAAACACATACCATTTTCCTTGTACTCAAAACAAAATAACATTTGACAAATTATAGGCATACAATAATCATGGAAAGTACAGATACCATCTAGCCACACTACACAAACAGTACATTTCTCCTTCTCCTCCAGGCGTTGTGAACAAACAATACTACTTGGTTATCGTGATACTTGGCCTGGTATTGTATTGTATTGTTAGTAAAATGTTTGTGTCTTGACAACACTACTCTCTACTATCTCTGTATTTAATATTTAACCGTGTCTTTATTTGGGTGTACTGCATTATTGAAATGCTTTATTAAAATATGTATGTGTTAAACAGAGTGCTGGAAGACCGACTCGTCTAACTAGATTCAACTGTCAGTGTTCATGTCTGGTGGTGGTGTGACAGTCTTCATTTACAGATTTCATCTCTAGACTGTAGAAAGTTGGCTCAGAAAGTAGGAAACTAGTGTCTTCGGATTATTCCTTTATAACATGGGAGTGCTTGCCACACTCTAGTGACACATACAGTAGTTTCCACCATCATGTCACCTGAAGTAAATAGTTGAACACACATTTCTATGTTTTTAAGGTGCATTAGGGCTCTAAAAATATAGAATTCCTCTTTATGCTGATTCGCGTRGTGTGTGTGTGTGTTCAGACAGCTCTTTCTTTAGCTAGTCAACCCACCACAATTTACCTCCTCGTCTCAGCAACATCACAAGATGAGGTCAACGGGTTCACTTGACTGAGAACCACGCTTGTGATTCTCAATACAGCAAGCTATCAAATTTTATTTGTCACATGAGCCGAATACAGCAGGTATAAGACCTTATTAAAATACAAAAATGAGGCTATATACAGGGGGTACTGGTACCGAGTCAATGTGCGGGGGTACAGGTTCGTCAAGGTAATTTGTACATGTAGGTAGGGGTGAAGTGACTATGCATAGATAATAAACAGTGAGTAGCAGCAGTGTAAAAACAAAGGGGGGGGGGGTGTGTCAATGTAAATAGTCCGGGTAGCCATTTGATTAGGTGTTCAGCAGTCTTGGGGGTAGAAGCTGTTTAAGGAGCCTTTTTGTCCTAGACTTGGCGTTCCCGAACCACTTGCCGTGCAGGTGCAGAAAGAACAGTCTATGACTTGGGTGACTGGAGTCTTTGACAATTGTTTGGGCCTTCCTCTGACACCGCCTAGTATATAAGTCCTGGATGGCAGGAAGCTTGGCCCCTGTGATGCACTGGGCTGTACGCACTGCCCTCTGTAGCGCCTTACGGTCAGATGCCGAGCAGTTGCCATACGAGGCGGTCATGCAACCGGTCAGGACGCTCTCGATTGTTCAGCTGTAGAACTTTTTGAGGAACTGGGGACCCATGCCAAATCTTTTATTTATACATTTTTTCCACCTTTTATTTAACCCAGGTAGGCCAGTTGAGAACAAGTTCTCATTTACAACTGCGACCTGGCCAAGATAAGGCAAAGCAGTGCGACACAAACAACACAGAGATACACATGGGATAAACAAATGTACAGTCAATAACACAATAGAAAATCGATATGCATAGTGTGCAAATATAGTAAGATTAGGGAGGTAAGGAAATAAATAGGTCATAGTGGRGAAATAATTACCATTTAGCAATTAACACTGTAGTGATAGATGTGCAGAAGATGAATGTGCAAGTAGAGATACTTAGGAGCAAAAKAATAAGTAACAATATGGGGATGAGGTAGTTGGGTGGGCTCTTTACAGATGGGCTGTGTACAGATGCAATGATCGGTAAGCTGCTCTGACAGCTGATGCTTYAAGTTAGTGAGGGAGATATAAGACTCCAGCTTAAGTAGTTCTTGCAATTCATTCCAGTCATTGGCAGCAGAGAACTGTAAGGAAAGGTGGCCATTGAGGAGTTTGCTTTGGGGATGACCAGTGAAATATACCTGCTGGAGCGCGTGCTACGGGTGGGTGCTGCTATGGTGACCAGTGAGCTGAGATAAGGCGGAGCTTTAACTAACAAAGACTTTGTTTAGATGACCTGGAAGCCAGTGGGTTTTGGCGACAAATATGTAGCGAGGGCCAGCAACGAGAGCAATACAGGTCACAGTGGTGAGTAGTATTTGGGGCTTTGGTGACAAAATGGATGGCACTGTGAAGACTACATCCAATTTGCTGGGTAGAGTGTTGGAGGACTATTTTGTAAATTTACATCGCCGAAGTCAAGGATCGGGTAGGATAGTCCAGTTTTACGAGGGTATGTTTGACAGCATGAGTGAAGGGTGCTTTGTTGCGAAATAGGAAGCCGATTCTAGATTTAATTTTGGATTGGAGATGCTTAATGTGAGTCTGGAAGGAGGAGGTTTACAGTAGAGAGTTTACAGTAACCAGACACCTAGGTTTTTGTAGTTGTCCACATAAGTCGAACCGTCCAGAGTGGTGTGATGCAAGATGGGGGGGCGGGTGCGGGCAGCAATCGGTTGAAGAGCATGCTTTTAGTTTTAGTTGCATTTAAGAGCAGTTGGAGGCCACAGAAGGAGTGTTGTATGGCATTGAAGCGCGTCTGGAGGTTAGTTAACAACAGTGTCCCCAGATATACAGAATGGTGTCGTCTGCGTGGAGGGTGGATCAGAGAATCACCAGCAGCAAGAGCGACATCATTGCATTGGATATACAGAGAAAAGAGTCGGCCCAAGAATTTAACCCTGTGGCACGCCCATAGAGACTGCCAGAGTCCGGACAACAGGCCCTCCGATTTGACACACTGAACTCTATCTGAGAAATAGTTGGTGAACCAGGCGAGGCAGTCATTTGAGGAAACCAAGTCGTTGAGTCTGCCGATAAGAATATGGTGATTGACAGAGTCAAAAAGCCTTGGGCAGGTCGATGAAGACAGCTGCACACATTGTCTTTTTATTGATGGCAGTTATGATATCGTTTAGACCTTGAGCGTGGCTGAGGTGCACACACGAACCAGCTCGGAAACCAGATTACATAGCGGAGAAGGTACGGTGGGATTTGAAATGGTGTCACTGAATTTGTTAACTTGGCTTCTGAAGACTTTAGAAAGGCAGGGTAGGATAGATATAGGTCTGTAACAGTTTTGTCTAGAGTGTCTCCCCCTGTGAAGAGGGGGGATGACCACGCAGCTTTCCAATCTTTAGAAATTCAGATGATATGAAAGAGAGGTTGAACAAGCTAGTAATATGGGTTGCAACAATGTGGCGGATAATTTTAGAAAGAAGAGGGTCCAGATTGTCTAGCGTCCAGATGTTGCAGCTCTCAGAACATCGTGCTATCTGCTATTTGGGTGAAGGAGAAATGGGGGATGCTTAGGCAAGTTGCTGTGGGGGTGCAGAGCTGTTGACCGGGTAGGAGTAGCCAGGTGGAAAGCTGGCCAGTCGTAGAAAAATGCTTATTGAAATTATCGTAGATTTATCGGTGGTGTGTTATTCCTAGCCTCAGTGCCAGTGGCAGCTGGGAGGAGGGTGCTCTTATTCTCCATGGACTTTACAGTGTCCAGAAACTTTTGGGAGTTTGTGCTACAGGATGCAAATTTCTGTTTGAAAAAGCTTGCCTTTGCTTTCCTAACTACCTGTGTATATTGGTTCCTAAACTTCCCTGAAAAGTTGCATATCGCTGGGGCTATTCGATGCTAATGCAGTGATGCCACAGGATGTTTTTGTGCTGGTCAAGTCTGCGAGTGAACTAAGGGATTATCTGTTCTTAGTTCTGCATTTTTTTGAATGGGGCATGCTTATTAGATGGTGCGGAAAGCACTTTATATAGAATAACCAGGCATCCTCTACTGACGGAATGAGGTCAATATCCTTCCAGGATACCCGGGCATGGTCAATTAGGAAAGGCCTGCTCACTAAAGTGTTTTAGGAGCGTTTGAAGTGATGAGGTAGATTGTTTGACACGGACGGACAGGCAGTGATCGCTGAGATCCTGATTGAAGACAGCAGAGGTGTATTGCTCAGAGGGTAGGTTGTCAGGATGATATCTATGAGGGTGCCCGTGTTTACGGATTTAGGGTTGTACCTGGTAGGTTCCTTTATCATTTGTGTAGATTGAGGGCATCTAACTTAGAATGTAGGATGGCCGGGTGTTAAGCATATCCCAGGTTAGGTCATCTAACAGTATAACCTTTGAAGATAAATGGGGGGCAATTAATTCACATATGTGTGTCCAGGGCAACAGCTGGGGCTGAGGGGGTCTATAACAAGCGGCAACAGTGAGACTTATTTCTGAAAGGTGGATTTTTTTTCTCTCTTCAGGTCTCTGAGGGTGAAAAGGTGTTGTCATGCCCTCTTCACGACTATCTTTGGTGTGTTTGGACATGATTGTTTGTTGGTAATGTGGACACCAGGGAACTTTGAAACTCTCAACCCGCTCCACTACAGCCCCGTTTGATTGTTAATTGGAGCCTGTTCGGCCCGCCTTTTCCTTAGTTCCACGCGAGATGACATCAACACTGTCTGTGTGTGTCATTATTAACAGTGACTGAAAATGGATTATCTGGAGGAACAAATCCAGGAGGAATAACAATGGTTGTGGATGCATACCAGAGTAATCACATTGAGTCTGAGGAGAAAGTGTGAAAAATGTCACTGGTAAGATGCAAGATCGATCATGGGAAGATTGAGGTGTGAGCGCTCCCACAGGTCTGGAAAAATGTAAAACCAGCCCAGGTGAAAGACCAGGCTGATAGTGGTCAAGTTGCTAAGGTTCCATGACAAGATGGCTGTTCTGGAGAGAGCCAAGAATTTGAGAGGAACCAACATCTCACAAATGAGGACTCTGTGAAGCTGTGCGTCAGCAACGGAAAAACTTATTCCAGCTATTGGAAGCTGCCAGAGAGCGTGGGAACATTGCTTACATCTGCACGACTGGCTTATTGTCTACCCTCCAACCACAAGCCGGGGAGAGTGAGCAAGCCAAGCTTCCAGGTCAGTAGCTTAGCACAACATCACACACACACCAACTGACACTCACAAGTGCCTGATTGAGGCACTATTAGCAAAA
>NC_036853.1:37745071-37875494 GCF_002910315.2 Salvelinus sp. IW2-2015 | reverse complement strand
AAAATGTTCATAAGTGACAAGCATGGTCAAAATAATAATCAGGAATAAATCGCAGTTGGCTTTCATAGCCGATCTTAAGAGTGAAAACAGCAGGTCTGGGACAGGTAGGGGTTCCATAACCGCAGGCAGAACAGTTGAAAACTGGAATTAGACAAGCAAGGCCAGGCGGACTGGGACAGCAAGGAGTCACCACGGCCGGTAGTCCCGACGTATGGTCCTAGGGCTCAGTCCTCCGAGAGAAAGAAAGAGAGTTAGGAAGAAAATTAGAGAAGCCAAGATTTTCAAAATGTTCATAAAGACAAGCATGGTCAAAATAATAATCAGGAATTAAATCTCAGTTGCTTTTCATAGCCGATCATTAAGAGTGAAAACAAGCAGGTCTGGGACAGGTAGGCGTTCCGTAACCGCAGGCTCAGAACAGTGAAACTGGAATAGCAGCAGCCAGGCGGACTGGGACAGCAAGTGTCATCATGCCGGCTAGTCCTTGCGTATGGTCCTAGGCTCAGGTTCTCAGAGCAGAAAGAGAGAACGAGAGAATTAAGAGAGAGCCATACTTAAATTCACACAGGACACTGATTAAGACAGGAGAAGTACTCCAAGGTAACCAACTGACCCTAGCCCCCGACACATAACTACTGCAGCAAATACTGGAGCTGAGACAGGGTGGATGTGCGGTTGGGTCAGAGAGTCGAGCTGTAGCCCCAGTTTGCCGAAGAAACCCTCGCTGGGAGTCTAGGCCAAACCAGGAGTGTAGATATAAACCCACCCACTTTGCCAAAGCCACAGCACCCCGCAACCACTAGAGGGAAATCTTCAACCACCAACTTACAATCCTGAGACAAGGCCGAGTATAGCCCCACAAAGGTCTCCACCACAGCACAAACCAAGAGGGGCGCCAACCCAGACAGGAAGATCACGTCCAGTAACTCACCCACTCAAGTGACGCAACCCCTCCTAGGGACGCATGATAAGAGCACCAGCAAGCCATGACTCAGCCCTTGTAGTAACAGGGTTAGAGGCAGAGAATCCCAGGTGGAAGAGAGGGGAAACCGCCTGCAGAGGACATCAAGGGGCGGTTCGGTTGCTCCAGAGCCTTTCCGTCACCTTCAACACTCCTGGCCAGACTACCACTCAATCATATGACTACTGAGAATAAGTCTTCAGTTAAAGAACTAAAGGTGGAACCGAGTCTCGTCTCTCACATGGGTAGCAGACTGTTCCATAAAAAAATGGAGGATCTATAGGAGAAGCCCTGCCTCCCGCTGTTTGCCTTAGAAATTTCTAGGACAATTAGGAGGCCTGCGTCTTGTGACCGTAGCGTACGTATGGTAAGTGTACGCAGGACCAACTCGGAAAATAGGTAGGAGCAAGGCCCAGTAACGCTTATAGGTCTAACGTAAAACCTGAAATCAGCCTGCCTTAACAGGAAGCCAGTGTAGGAAAGCTAGCACTGGAGTAATTATGATCAATTTCTGGTTCTATCAGGATTCTAGTGCAGCCGTATTTAGCACTAACTGAAGTTTTATTTAGTGCTTTATCCGGGGTAGCCGGAAAGTAGAGCATTGCAGTAGTCTAACCTAGAAGTAACAATGCCATGGATTAATTTTTCTGCATCATTTTTGGACAAGAAATTTCTGATTTTTGCAATGTTACGTAGATGGAAAAAGCTGTCCTTGAAAACAGTCTTGATATGTTCGTCAAAAGAGGATCAGGGTCAAGAGTAACGCCGAGGTCCTTCACAGTTTATTTGAGACGACTGGTACAACCATCCAAGATGAATTGTCAGATTTAACAGAGATCTCTTTGTTTCTTGCGACTAGAACAAGCGATCTCGTTTTTGGTCCGAGTTTAAAAGTAGAACGTTTTCAGCCATCCACTTTCCTTATGTCTTGAAAACACAGGCTTCTAGCGAGGGCAATTTTGGGGCTCACCATGTTTCATTGAAATGTACAGCTGTGTGTCATCCGCATAGGCAGTGAAAGTTAACATTATGTTTTCGAATAACATCCCCAAGAGTGAAAATATATAGTGAAAAACAATTAGTGGTCCTAAAACGAACCTTTGAGGAACACCGAAATGTACAGTTGATTTGTCATAGGACAGACCATTTCACAGAGACAAAGCTGATATTCTTTCCGACAGGTAAGATCTAAAACCAGGCCAACTTGTCCGTGTAGACCCAAATTTGGGTTTCCAGTCTCTCCAAAAGAATGTGGTTGATCGATGGTGTCAAAGGCAAGCACTAAGGTCTAGTAGCACGAGGGACAGATGACAGAGCCTCGGTCTGATGCCATTAAAGGTCATTTACCACCTCACAAGTGCAGTCTCAGTGCCTAGATGGGTCTAAAATCCAGACTTGAAGCATTTCGTATACATTGTTTTGTCTTCAGAAAGGCAAGTGGTTGCTGCGCAACAGCTTTTTCTAAAATTTTTGAGAGGAATGGAAAGAATTCGATATTAGGCCGATTAGTTTTTATATTTTCCGGGTCAACGTTTGGCTTTTTCAAGTAGAGCTTTATCACTGCCACTTTTAGTGATTTGGTACACAATCCCGTGGATAGAGAAGCTGTTTATATGTTCAACATAGGAGGGCCAAGCCACAGGAAAGCAGCTCCTTCAGCAGTTTAGTAGAATAGGTATCCAGTATGGCAGCTTGAAGGTTTAGAGGCCATGATATTTTCATCATTGTGTTTCAAGAAGATATTAGTACTAAAACACTTAAGTGTCTTCTCCCGATTCCAGGGCCCTCGCAGAGCTGAGCAGACCAGGACAGCTAAGCCCTTGGAGAATACGCAGATTTCCAAAGAGGAGTCCGTAATTTGCTTCTAATTGGTCATGATCTTTTCCTTCAAAGGGAAGTTCATGAATTTATTTTACTGCTGAAGTGAAAGCCTCCTCTCTTGGGGAATGATGCTTTTTAGGTTGTTTCGTAACAGTATCAAAATGTTGGATTGTTCTTATTTTCCTCGATTAAGTTGAAAAGTAGGATGATCGAGCAGCAGTGAGGCTCTTCGGGTACTTGCAAAGAGAGGTTGAACAAGCTAGTAATATGGGTTGCAACAATTGTGGCGGATAATTTTAGAAAGAGAGGGTCCAGATTGTCTAGCGTCCAGATTGTGCAGCTCTCAGAACATCTGCTATCTGCTATTTGGGTGAAGGAGAAATGGGGGATGCTTAGGCAAGTTGCTGTGGGGGGTGCAGAGCTGTTGACCGGGGTAGGAGTAGCCAGGTGGAAAGCATGGCCAGTCGTAGAAAAATGCTTATTGAAATTATCGTAGATTTATCGGTGGTGTGTTATTCCTAGCCTCAGTGCAGTGGCAGCTGGGAGGAGGTGCTCTTATTCTCCATGGACTTTACAGTGTCCCAGAACRTTTGGGAGTTTGTGCTACAGGATGCAAATTTCTGTTTGAAAAAGCTWGCCTTTGRTTTCCTAACTACCTGTGTATATTGGTTCCTAACTTCCCTGAAAAGTTGCATATCGCTGGGGCTATTCGATGCTAATGCAGTATGCCACAGGATGTTTTTGTGCTGGTCAAGTCTGGAGTGAACTAAGSGATTTATCTGTTCTTAGTTCTGCATTTTTTGAATGGGGCATGCTTATTTAAGATGGTGCGGAAAGCACTTTTATAGAATAACCAGGCATCCTCTACTGACGGAATGAGGTCAATATCCTTCCAGGATACCCGGGCATGGTCAATTAGGAAGGCCTGCTCACTAAAGTGTTTTAGGGAGCGTTTGACAGTGATGAGGGTAGTTGTTTGACCACGGACGCAGGCAGTGATCGCTGAGATCCTGATTGAAGACAGCAGAGGTGTATTCAGAGGGTAGGTTGGTCAGGATGATATCTATGAGGGTGCCCGTGTTTACGGATTTAGGGTTGTAKCTGGTAGGTTCCTTTATCATTTGTGTGAGATTGAGGGCATCTAACTTAGATTGTAGGATGGCCGGGGTGTTAAGCATATCCCAGTTTAGGTCATCTAACAGTATAAACTRTGAAGATAAATGGGGGGCAATTAATTCACATATGGTGTCCAGGGCACAGCTGGGGGCTGAGGGGGTCTATAACAAGCGGCAACAGTGAGACTTATTTCTGGAAAGGTGGATTTTTTTTCTCTCTTCATCTCCCTGAGGGTGAAAAGGTGTTGTCATGCCCTCTTCACGACTATCTTGGTGTGTTTGGACCATGATTGTTTGTTGGTAATGTGGACACCAAGGAACTTTGAAACTCTCAACCCGCTCCACTACAGCCCCGTTGATGTTAATTGGAGCCTGTTCGGCCCGCCTTTTCCTGTATTCCACGCGAGATGACATCAACACTGTCTGTGTGTCATTATTAACAGTGACTGGGAAAATGGATTATCTGGAGGAACAATCCAGGAGGAATAACATGGTTGTGGATGGCATACCAGAGTATACACATGAGTCTGAGGAGAAAGTGGAAAAATGTCACTGGTAAGATGCAGATCGTCATGGGAAGATTGAGGTGGAGCGCTCCCACAGGTCTGGAAAATGTAAAACCAGCCCAGGTGAAAGACCCAGGCTGATAGTGGTCAAGTTGCTAAGGTTCCATGACAAGATGGCTGTTCTGGAGAGAGCCAAGAATTTGAGAGGAACCAACATCTTCCACAATGAGGACTTCTGTGAAGCTGTGCGTCAGCAACGGAAATAACTTATTCCAGCTATGGAAGCTGCCAGAGAGCGTGGGAACATTGCTTACATCGCTACGACTGGCTTATTGTCTACCCTCCCAACCACAAGCCTGGGAGGAGTGAGCAAGCCAAGCTTCCAGGTCAGTAGCTTTAGCACAACATCACACACACACCAACTGACACTCACAAGTGCCTGATTGACTGACTATTAGCCAAACAATGTTTTAAATTTAATGTGTTTTTTTTTACGACTGACCCCAATTAGTCAACTGGTTAATTGTTTGGTTGTTAGGCTGTTGGTCGACCGAGATTGTTTTTGGCAAGCAGTAACAATATAAATACACTGCTCCAAAAAATAAAGGGAACACTAAAATAACACATCCTAGATCTGAATGAATGAAATATTCTTATTAAATACTTTTTTCTTTACATAGTTGAATGTGCTGACAAAAAAATCACACAAAAATGATCAATGTAAATCAAATTTATCAACCCATGGAGGTCTGGATTAGGAGTCACACTCAAAATTAAAATGGAACCCCACACTACAGGCTAATCTAACTTTGATGTAATGTCCTTAAAACAAGTCAATATGAGGCTCAGTAGTGTGTGTGCCTCCACGTGCCTGTATGACCTCCCTACAACGCCTGGGCATGCTCCTGATGAGGGTGTTGATGGTCTCCTGAGGGATCTCCTCCCAGACCTGGACTAAAGCATCCGCAAACTCCTGGACAGTCTGTGGTGCAACGTGGCGTTGGTGGATGGAGCGAGATATGATGTCCCAGATGTGCTCAATTGGATTCAGGTCTGGGGAACGGGTGGGCCAGTCCATAGCATCAATGCCTTCCTCTTGCAGGAACTGCTGGACACACTCCAGCCACATGAGGTCTAGCATTGTCTTGCATTAGGAGGAACCCAGGGCCAACCGCACCAGCATATGGTCTCATCTCGGTACCTAATGGCAGTCAGGCTACCTCTGGCGAGACATGGAGGGCTGTGCGGCCCCCCAAAGAAATGCCAACCCACACCATGACTGACCCACCGCCAAACCGGTCATGCTGGAGGATGTTGCAGGCAGCAGAACGTTCTCCACGGCGTCTCCAGACTCTGTCACGTCTGTCACATGTGCTCATGTGCTCAGTGTGAACCTGCTTTAATCTGTGAAGAGCACAGGGCGCCAGTGGCGAATTTGCCAATTTTGGTGTTCTTTGGCAAATGCCAAACGTCCTGCACGGTGTTGGGCTGTAAGCACAACCCCCACCTGTGGACGTCGGGCCCTCATACCACCCTCATGGAGTCTGTTTCTGACCGTTTGAGAGACACATGCACATTTGTGGCCTGCTGGAGGTCATTTTGCAGGGCTCTGGCAGTGCTCCTCCTTGCACAAAGGCGGAGGTAGCGGTCCTGCTGCTGGGTTGTTGCCCTCCTACGGCCTCCTCCACGTCTCCTGATGTACTGGCCTGTCTCCTGGTAGCGCTCCATGCTCTGGACAACGCTGACAGACACAGCAAACCTTCTTGCCACAGCTCGCATTGATGTGCCATCCTGGATGAGCTGCACTACCTGAGCCACTTGTGTGGGTTGTAGACTCCGTCTCATGCTACCACTAGAGTGAAAGCACCGCCAGCATTCAAAAGTGACCAAAACATCAGCCAGGAAGCATAGGAACTGAGAAGTGGTCTGTGGTCACCACTGCAGAACCACTCCTTTATTGGGGGTGTCTTGCTAATTGCCTATAATTTCCACCTTTTGTCTATTCCATTTGCACAACAGCATGTGCAATTTATTGTCAATCAGTGTTGCTTGCTAAGTGGACAGTTTGATTTCACAGAAGTGTGATGACTTGGAGTTAATTGCTGGTGTTTAAGTGTTCCCTTTATTTTTTTGAGCAGTGTATATGCACTACATTTCAAAAGTTTGGGGTCACTAAGAAATGTCCTTGTTTTTCAAAGAAAAGCACATTTTTTGTCCATTTAAAATAACACCAAACTGATTAGAAATACAGTGTAGACATTGTTAATGTCGTAAATGACTATTGTAGCTGGAAACGGCCAAAAAAAAATTCAAATGAATATCTTTATAGCCGTACAGAAGCCCATTATCAGCAACCGTCACTCCTGTGTTCCAATTGCACGTTGTTAGCTAATCTGTGTTTATCCTTTTAAAAGGCTAATTGATCATTCGAAAACCCTTTTGCAATTATGTTGTGGAAGGCTACCCAAAACGTTTGACCCATGTTAAACAATTTAAAGGCAATGCTACCAAATACTAACTGAGCTTATGTAAACTTCTGACCCACTTGGAATGTGATGAAAGAAAMAAATAATTCTCTCTACTATTATTCTGACATTTCACATTGTTAAAATYAAGTGGTGATCCTAACTGACCTAGACAGGGAATTTTTACTAGGATTAAATGTCAAGAATTGTGAAAAATTGAGTTTAAATGTATTTGGRTAAGTTGTATTTAAACTTGCGACCATCTCACTGAACTAATTCATTGTGGAGGCCGAGACTTATGCTTGATCCGAAAATGTGGTCGGAGGCAAAATATGGAGGGTATGACGGAATTGCCGAACCTCCAGAGGCATGCAGATGCCAAATCGCTATGCGCCTCCCAAATGTAGTAACAATGCGGAGAGCTCTGTATAGCTCCGCACTGACATGATTAGTTGACGGGAGGTGGGGGTGGTACATCCTGTAGAAAACAAACTCACTCACTTGACAACAGCTCTGCACTCAATCCTATAGAGTATGAATGCCCTGACTTCTGCTGAGGCCGTATCAACGTAAATGCTGCATGGCCAATGCAGACGTCAGATTGCCCAGATGCATAATGCACTTCWCTCTACAGAATGCYCWCTCTCCCGTAAATTCGTGCACTTTCATTGTTACGTAACTTCATTGTGTGAATTGTTTGCATTTGATTGTTAGTGRATATGAATTTCRATTTACATAGATCACCAGTAGTACATTTGCCGTTAATTCCTATAATTTCTCATCTACAATGTTTGTTACTTTGGTTACAATAATTTCTGTTAATGCGTTCAGTATTATTATTGCGGTCTTCCTGTTATCATTGCCGGAGTGGATACATTGTTTGCAGCGTGCACAACCTATGCTACACTTGTGAGAAACAAGTTTTGGTGTATTTCATTCCATCTTTGAGTTTTGTCAATTTAGTCATTTGTCTTTTGTTTGGAGCCCTCCTGTTAATGTTGACTAAGGACTCGCATGAATAGAAGTAGGCCTATAGGCTYCCTGGCCTGCGTGCAAATGTGGGCATATAAATATGCCCATTTGGGGATCTGATAGTATTTCTGATTGGCTAAACGCACCACCACTAAGGAGCTGTGGAGCTTCTCAAAGTAATGTTTCCTTCACCTCAAACAGCAAGCAAATAAAGTATATTTTTTACATCCATTGAGAGTTACAGTAGTTCCTCAATGTATTTGAAACATCTTTCCAGCTCTCTCTCCCTTTTGATAACCACTTGTGAAAGGGAAAAATGTTATGCTCTGGTCATAGCAGTGCTTGACTTGGACTGAAATAGGTTCTGGTACTCATTTTGGGTGCTGGTACTGTTTTATATTTAGGTGCAGCAGAGCCACAATACTTTTGAGCCAGTACTCTATAAGAGGAACAGAAGCTCAAGCAGTAGATAATTTGATGTCTAGGTACTCCACCCCGGTGAGTTCCTGCCCAAGTCAAGCACTGCTTCTCCTTCCTTGCGCAAATACCCAAACTCACTGGTCCGGGAAACTCTGAGGGCCCAGAGTATTTTATACGATGTTGCAAGTTCACTAGTGCAAGCGTCAGGTGGGACCCAAGTTAATAGTTGAGACAATGTTTRAAGTTTGTTGCAGACAGTCCYTGTGATTTATAGGATATTTATTTTTAGCAGGGTATTTTCTACCTGCAGGCTGCAATGTTTTTATTTGTTGGTTTTATGTAGGCAATATTTTACATAGTTGGCAATAGAAGTAACTTTTTAGATTTATCATTTTAATTTAGATTTGGATCGGATTTTTATTAACCACATGACAATGATTTTGAGACATGAAGACATTATTATAAATTAAACTGTTTCACCATAATGTGCATATGAAAACCATAACTGGCATGCAGATCGGTAGAAATGGTAAGATAAATTGGCATTCCACATGAGAAAGGTTGCCGACTCCTTGTGTCACCGATTACCGGCAACTTCAGGAGAGTAATGGCGGAATCTGCAGCAGTCAGCGCGAGCGGAAGGAGAACAGTTGGGTCAGGTTAAGTTTTTTTTCTTCTGGTTATCTAGATCTCTGGCACCCTCCTGAGACATTTGTCTTATTTCATGAAATGCTAAGCTTAAAGCATCAGACCAGCTCAATGAATGTAGTTGATTTTATTGAAACACATAGGGTGTGTCTAAATATGGAAAAATACAAGTAAAAAAATGTTGACCACTTGTTTCGTCGAAAGAACAGACAGCTTTCGGTCGACCAAGATTCTTTTTTTGGGGGGGGGGCAGCCCTATTTTTCCCCTCCATATTATGTCTGAAGAGCTACCCAGAAAGGGGCTAAGAATAGATAGCCCATATTTATATATGTAGCCTTAGAAATAAGGTTCAAGAAATCAATAACTTACTAAGATAACATTCATATACTGGCTATCTCTGAGACTCACCTAGATAATTCCTTTTATACAGCAGTAGTAATACAGGGATTTAACATATACAGAAATGCCTATGGAGGAGGTGTTGTTGCATATGTTCAGAGCCATATTCCTGTAAAGGTTAGAGAGGATCTCATATCTAATGCTGTTGAAGTGTTGTGGTTGCTGATTCACCTGCCTCATCAAAAGCCTCTCATTTTGGGTGCTGCTAMAGGACAACAATTMCTAACAGTCAGTATCTGGATAATATGTGTGAAAMYCTTGYTAATGTGTGTGATGRTAAGAGGGSCCTGTTTTCTGGGTGACCAAGCTGTCCGCTCAAGAGGAAGCTTCCTACTGTAATCAGTGCCTGTAATCTGGCTCAGGTTATTAATCAACCAACCAGAGTGTTTACAAACAGTACAGGAACTACATCATCCAAGTGTGTTGATCATATCTTTACTAATTCTGCAGAACTTTGTTCTAAAGCTGTATCCACACCCACTGGATATATTGACCATAATATAGTGACTACAGTGACTTGCGAAAGTATTCACCCCCTTTGGCATTTTTACTAATTTGTTGCCTTACAACCTGGAATTAAAATAGATTTTGGGGGGGTTTGTATCATTTGATTTACACAACATGCCTACCACTTTGAAGATGCCAAATATTTTTTATTGTGATACAAACAAGAAATTAGACCAAAAAAAACAGAAAACTTGAGCGTGCATAACTATTCACCCCCCCAAAGTCAATACTTTGTAGAGCCACCTTTTGCAGCAATTACAGCTGCAAGTCTCTTGGGGTATGTCTTTATAAGCTTGGCACATCTAGCCACTGGGATTTTTGCCCATTCTTCAAGGCAAAACTGCTACAGCTCCTTCAAGTTGGATGAGTTCCACAGGTATACAGCAATCTTTAAGTCATACCACAGATTCTCAATTGGATTGGCTTTGACTAGGCTTTGACTAGGCCATTCCAATACATTTAAATGTTTCATAATTAACCACTCGAGTGTTGCTTAATCAGTATGCTTAGTGTCATTGGCCTGCTGGAAAGTGAACCTCCGTCCCAGTCTCAAATCTCTGGAAGACTGAAACCGTTTTCCCTCAAGAATTTCCCTGTATTTAGCGCCATCCATAATTTCTTCAATTCTGACCAGTTTCCCAGTCCCTGCCGATGGAAAAACATCCCCACAGCATGATGCTGCCACCACCATGCTTCACTGTGGGGATCGTGTTCTCGGGGTGATGAGAGGTGTTGGGTTTGTGCCATACATAGCGTTTTCCTTGATGGCCAAAAAGCTAAATTTTAGTCTCATCTGACCAGAGTGCCTCTTTCCATATGTTTGGGGAGTCTCCCACATGCCTTTTGGCGAACACCAAACGTGTTTGCTTATTTTTTTCTTTAAGCAATGGCTTTTTTCTGGCCTTTCTTCTGTAAAGACCAGCTCTGTATGAGTGGTATGCTTAAGTGGATGCTAGAAACAGAATACTCCAATCTCGCTGTGGAGCTTGCAGCTCCTTCAGGGTTATCTTTGATCTCTTTGTTGCCTCTGATTAATTGCCTTCCTTGCCTGTCGTGAATTTTGGTGGCGTGTCCTCTCTTGGCAGGTTTGTTGTTGGGTGCCATATTCTTTAATATTTTAATAATGGTATGCATGGGGCTCCGTAGGATGTTCAAAGTTTCTGACATTTTTTTAACCCAACCCTGATCTGTACTTATCCACAATTTGTCCCTGATCTTGTTTGAGAGCTCCTTGGCTTCATGGTGCCCGCTGCTTGGTGGTGCCCCTTGGTTAATGGGTTGCAGACTCTGGGGCTTTCAGAACGGTGTGTGTGTGTATGTATGTATGTATGTATGTATATATATAATATATATTATATATATTAAATATATATAATATATATATATTATATATATATATATATATACTGAGATCATGTGACACTTAAATTGCACACATGTGGACTTTATTTAACTAATTATGTGATTTCGGAAGGTAATTGGTTGCACCAAATCTTATTTAGGGGCTTCATAGCAAAGGGGTGAATACATATGTACGCACCACTTTCCGTTTTCTTTTTTTCCATTTTCTTTTTTTAAAACAAGTTCTTTTTTTCATTTCACTTTGCCAATTTGGACTATTTTGCCTATGTCCATTACATGAAATCCAAATAAAAATTCATTTAAATTACAGTTGTAATGCAACAAAATAGGAAAAACACAGAGGGGGATGAATACTTTGCAAGCAAAATGACGCTGGGCCCAATTGTGCGCCGCCCTATAGGACCCATCACGGCCGGATGTGATGCAGCCTGGATTCGAACCAGGACTGCAGTGACGCCTCTTGCTCTGAGATGTAGTGCCTTAGACGCTGCGCTGCTTGGGAGCCCTTCAGTTGTCTTTTTCTTGTTATTTTTTTTTAAATAGTCGTGTTGTTCTTTTGGTCGTGGGTTCTTAGTTTAGATTTGTGTTGCGGTTCCTGTCCATTAGTGTTCTGTATTTTGTCATGTTCCGTGTTTTGTGTGGACCCTTCTCAGCAGCTAAGTGGGAGTCCGAATACAAATCATGAATCATATGCTGAACAATTAGGCCTCCAAAGACTTTTCTCTCTCTATAAGACAGGATGGGCAACTGTAGACCGCGGACCAATACAATTTTATTCAAATTATTGGTATTATTTTGTTTGGGGGGTGGGGGGGGGGGGGATTCAGAGTGTCAATTTATCGTTGAGAGTTAGTATAATAGATGCACAAATGTGCAATTCTGAAATTTGGTTGTGCATCAGCAGTCGCTCAATAAGCCATTCCAGCATAATATTTTTGTTTGATTGGCCAGCTATCTAAACTTGTAGTAAGCATGGTCGAATTACCGACTGGGTTTGCCCATTGAATAATCAGTTATCATATTAAAAACTGCTAACATTCTGTCTCCACCCTATGTCAAAATGTGTAGAATTGCAGGAAATTATAGGGGGGTGTTTGCATGTGGATACGCAGACCCACAAGCCACTGTGGCCCCTCATGATGAGTTCTGTTCTTTTTGGGGCCGCACCCCCATCAAAGTAGCCCATCCCTGCTCTGAGACAATGGGTCATAAAAATGGCTCTTGACACCTAGGTGGGATACCATGTGACCTCGCAAGACTAAAAAAGCACTGCTCCCCTCTCAATTAAATTCAAAGGTTTTCATTGGCATGGGAAACATATATGTTTACATTGCCAAATATGTAAAATGGATTTCAAAACCTCTCTTATCATTGTCTTCTCTGCCCTCCTCTGGYCTCAACAGCTTCTCAAAGGAGGGAAGAAGAACCTCCGTTTAGGGGCCTTAGCAAGAAATAGTAACTGATAAGAAAGGGAAAGTAACTTTTCGGGACAGAATACCTGCAATTTAGTACATTTCTAATTGTGACTGAAGAGCCCAAGTACAAGCAGTCTCAGTAAGGACTGMAGACATCCAGGCTGTATCACAACCGGKCGTGATTGGTAGTCCCATAGGGCGGTGCACAATTWGGCCTAGCGTTGTCCGTGTTTGGCCGGTGTAAGCCGTCATTGTAAATAAGAATCTGTTCATAACTGACTTGCCTAGTTAAATAAAAAAAAGACTTAAAGAGCTAGTGAAGCCTGAACCGTACACATAAGCGAACCTTCTTCAAGGAAAGGAGAAGAAACTCCAGATCATTGCCTCTGCAACATGAAGAAGAGAGCCATCAGACAGAGCGACCAGGAACACAAGTCAAGAAGGAGCACCATAAAGGAGCACAATCCAGAGAAACAGAACAAGCACAAGGACACTCAAATCGAGGGAAAGGACACACAGCCTTCCCCTTTTGTTCTCACCATGCGGCCTGAACAACCAAGAAGCCACAATAGACTTTGATTACAGGCTAGAGTGTAACTTTCTTTCAATATTCATATATTCTCGAGGTCTTCACTTATTATCTTTCATTCTATTTCCTACCTGTCCTTGATCAGGGTCATTGTTTTGTAAATATTTTTATTCGTGTAATTAAATGTAGATTGTATAAATACATTGTGTTGTCTAATTATTCTGTTACAAAGTGGGCTCTATTTGATTCTCAAATAATTCATACCTTCTGATAAATCAATTGTTTACTAGTATTCACATTTTTGTCTTATAATGTTATATTAAGTCAGGTCTTCTTGGAATACWATTTTTGTCCAATAACGAACTTGTGCCCCAATGAAAAAATTTGTTTCAATTTTTTTAATATATATATTAATTAGTCCTTAGYGATGAATTAATTAAGAATTTATAGTAATAATTATACACTACTGTACAAAGGAGAGGACAGTAGCAGGGGTGGTTTACAGCATGTGCTGAGGCAGGTGTCTCTAGCTCAGCAGGCCAACTCTCTCCTTCCTTCCTTTCCTCTCACTCTCTACTTCACATCATGTCACTTCCTCTGACACACTCACTCACTCACTCACGCACCCCACACACCACACACACACCAGGAAGAGGAGGAATACTGGATGCAGGCCTAGAAGAGAGAGATTGAAAGAAGAGAGGAGAGAGAGGTTCACCATTTCTAAGTCAATCCCAGGTTAGCCTATGGCACTTGAAGTAAGTTTTGATTGGATTTATTAGGATCCCCCATTAGRCGACTGGTCTTACTGGGGTCCGACACATAACAAAAAATACATTACAGACAAAAGACTTTACAATTTACATACATTTCAAAGCGTGTGTGTGTGTGCCTCAATCAGTTACACATACATGTCAGTACATACACACAACAAGTAGGTCACATGGGGGAAAGGCATAGTGTGCAGTGAGGTGTTGCTCTATTTGTTTTTTGAAACCAGGTTTGCTGTTCAATAGCGCTATATGAGGTGGAAGGGAGTTCCATGCACTCATGGTTCTGTATAACACTGTTTTCTTGAATTTGTTCTGGACTTGTGAAAAGACCCCCGGTGGCATGTCTGGTGGGGTAAGTGTGTGTGTCAGTGCAGTAAGTGGACTATGCAAGCAATTTGGAATTATCAACACATTAATGTTTCTTATAAAAACAAGAAGTGACGCAGTCAGTCTTTCCTCAACTCTTCGCCAAAAGAGACGGCATGCATAGTATTAATAATAGCCCTCTGATTACAAGGAAGAGCAAGACATGCCGCTCTGTTCTGGGCCAGCTGCAGCTTAACTAGGTCTTTCTTTGCAGCATTTGACCATATGACTGGAAAAGAATCAGATAAGATAAGGACAATTTATTTATTTTTCAAAAAAAATAWAAAAAATAAWCTAGGCAAGTCAGTTAACAACAAATTCTTATTTTCAATGACGGCCTAGGAYCAGCGGGTTAACTGCCTTGTTCAGTGGCAGAATGACAGATTTTTACCWTGTCAGCTCGGGGATTCGATCGTGCAACATTTCGGTTACTTGTCCAACGCTCTAACCACTAGGCTACCTGCCGCCCCGCTTTATGGAGTGAGGTGTCAAAAAGCAGAGCATCTCTTTATTACAGACAGACCATTAAATCTATATGTTTTGACCGTGACCGTTCACAATCGAAGGTAACACCAAGTCATTTAGTCTCCTCAACTTGTTCAACAGCCACAGATGTGAAAGATTGTGCGCTGTAGCTATAGGTCTAATTAGCAGTATGGTAATTGTCCTCTCATAGGGGAGTTGAAATGTTTTATGAATGAATAAATGGGGTGATGTGTTATTATTGTTATTGTGGCTGAGAGCATCACTGACTGCTGCTGAGAGGTGTGTGTGTGTCGTTTAGACACTGAGGCCAACACCACCCCTCTACATACAGCATCAGCAGCCATGATGTTTTGTTGTCATTCTATTAGTGTTTTTTTCTTCTCTCTCTCTTTCTCCTTTCCTTGAACATGCTGCAACAATCTCTCCTTTTGATCTCTTGATAGATATTCGACTTGATGGATGCCAAAGCTCGGCAAGATTGCATCAAAGAAATAGATCTCCTAAAGGTAAAGAACCAGAGAGAGCGAGAAAACAATTGATCTGTACCAGACGCCCGCATGCGAGTGTGTTTGTGTGTGCCTCTCTCTCTTTTTTGTGTGTGTGTGTGTGTGTGTGTGTGTCTGTGTGTGTGAGTGAGACTCCTCCAGGCTTACATTGACTCTTTTTTTATTTTTTTATGCCCAAAACATTTCATTTTTTTCTCTCAGTATTGTTTAGAAGGGGGGCAATAGTGGATCGCCATGTAAATTTAGCAGACTCCCTTGTGTGTCTCTTGATGTTTTGTCCCCCCCCACCCCACGCCCCACCCCACGCCCCTCATCTTTTTGTCTTTCTTCTTTTAAATGAAGTGTTTTCATTGATCAAACTAGCTTAAACATGCGTTGCTTGTCTCTGGTCTCAAAAGCTAACGAACAAATTAATGACAGGTTGAATAACTCCCTCTGTCTAGGTGATCAGAGGTGTGTGTGTTCTCCAGGTTGTTGCTAACTCTGTTCATAACACGTTACTCTCTCTTCCATACACACCTAGCACACCTCCATACACACCTAGCACACCTCCATACACACCTAGCATTTCGCTACACCCGCAAAAACATCTGCTAAACATGTGTATGTGACCCAATACAATTAGATTTGATTTTGATTTGATGAGGTCTGGATTAGCCAACCACAGAGGAGACTAGTGTTATGCCAGGCTTAGCCATATGCCCCCTCTTTTTCCCTCCCTCCATTTCCCCCCTCTCTCCTCCATTCTAGGGCTCAGGAGGCTGATGCACAAGATATGTCACTCCATCCCTCCCCCTCTCTCTCTCCCTCACGCCTCTCTTTATCCCTCCTCCAGGAGTGTGTGTGCTTTTCTGTCTCTTCTGTGTGAGTGCTAATGGTTGTGGTGGTTAGTTCCAACAGTCTGGCTGTGTGTGTGTGTGTGTGTGTGTGTGTGTGTGTGTGTGTACTGGGCAGGACTAACAAGGCCAGATTGTGAACGGGGGAATCCAGCCTTCCTTCCATCTATCCATCCTTCTACCCCAGTAGACAGGACAACACGACACACAGCCAAATCAGAGTAATGAGATGCACACTGCCATGGGCCTGACACACACACACACACATCTTGGCATGTACGCTCACGGTCCTCTATCTATCTGTTCATATGCTTTGTAAAGTGTAGGCTAGATGATCCTGTTGTCCTGTATGGCTCAGTTGGTAGAGCATGTCGCCTGTACCGCCAGGGTTATGGGTTTGATTCCCGGGGCCACCCATACGTAAAATATATGCACGCATGACTGTAAGTCGCTTTGGATAAAAGCGTCTGCTAAAAGGCGTATACTGTATATACATTGATGAATGACCGTCTATACTCTTAGACTCAATTTCAATTTGCTTTATTGGCATGACGCATTGATACATAATGCCGAAGTACAATGTTACTCGCTCACTCTCACATTTCTCTGTCCCTCTCTCAGCCTTTGTGTTGTAGTTTATGTCCATCCAACCCTTACGTGAGTTCTGTGAGATGAGATGCAGTACAACCCCAGCCCAGTCCCAGTGTCCGGCTCAGATTCAATTACTCCAGTCTGTTTCACGGGCAGTCCTGAAGCCTGCTCACATTAACCTCATTTAACCTGAACTAACTGGACAGAAGCCTGGCCCCTTTCTGCACACACACCCTGTAGCTGTCCAGGCCCGGAGCTGGGGAGCCAGCATCTACAGTCATATCTCTTAGCATGGCCAGGGTCTTCATGGGTCAGTGTGAGTAGGGGAAGGAGAGAGACGGGGGGGGGGGACACACACGGATGTTTCTCTTGCTCTGAAATGACGCATCACAGAGCTGCAACCCTGATCCAAAAATACGTCTGCTGCAGTGTGTTTGTTTGTGTGTGTGTGTGTGTGTGTGTGTACAGTATGTATACATTGCTTCTCCTGTGGATCAGTCCACAGAGTGAACATTTCTTTAATCACGTCGGAGCAGTGTCATACCGCATGCCTGGGCCCCGCTATCGCTGCTCACATCACAACCCCTGACACGCAACACGTCTACTGTAGCTCTCTCTCACTCTCTCCCTCCGCTCTCTCTGTCTGACTGCACCTGATGTGGTTAGTCACTTATTGACCGATCAACAGGAAATAATCTGTTGAGGAAATGAGAGGGTTTTCTAGATCTATTTATTTCTCTGCCAGCGGCGTGTTGAGAGCTGTGTGGAACAGCAGCCTGTTGTAATCAGACAATGGCTGTTGTTGACATGTCACACTGCTCTGTCACACACAAGGACAAAGCCATAGCCTTCTCATTCAACTACGCGGTTCTACACCGGCGTAGCCGGCCAAATGACCGACAACGTTACACATTACAGGAGCACCTGATAATGTTTATTTGAAAGGATTGCAACACTTGAACATACTCGTTGTCACATTGCGTTGTATATTATATCTGTGTAAGAAGGGGTCATTGGTTGGAGACTTGGGACAAAATATGTGTTGATTTCACAAAGCTTTACAAACCCTGGGAGCCAGTTAAACAGTCATTGTTCCCTCATCTATTCTCTCTCGCTATATCTCTATTTGTCCCCCTCTCTCTCTTTCCCTCTCTCACCATCTCTCTCTCTCTCGCTGTTTCTCTCTCTCGTACAGCAACTGAACCACCCAAACGTGATCAAGTACCATGCGTCATTTATTGAGGAGAATGAGCTGAACATTGTGTTGGAGCTGGCTGATGCTGGGGACCTCTCCCGGATGATCAAGGTAAGATATTTGCTGTTCCCACACAGGTCAACCTTCCTCACTGGAATCCACCCTGGTGATCTACTACCCTGTTGACCCGCTGAAGTGATGATCTCTGGTGTTGATCCACTGGCGATCCACTATAGTGATGGTCCACTCCGGTGATCATTAACAGTAGGCCGCTATAGTGATCTACTCCTATGGTGATCCGCCCTGGTGATCTTCTCTGTCGATCTACTCTGGTTGATTATTCTTTTTTTGCTTAACTCTTATGTCAAATGTGTTTGCCTGCTGTAATCTCTCATACAGTACAACTCTCCACCAGAACCATAGTATTCACATTCTTCACTCATGCCAGTGTCAAATTAGTGGTATGTTATGTATGTATGTATGTAAAACCCTGGGCAGAGCAGAGCAGCCTCTCCATGTATAAATGATGCCTAGCCAGGGTGTATCTGAGCATCTCAACAAGCTCTTAGCACTCATCTACCGCAGCTCTCAATGTCCAACCATCCAATGCTGTCTCACACTGCAAATTAGGACAGCACGATTAGCACTGCCTGCGAGAGATACCACATGGTAGGCTACACACACTACACACACACGGACACACACACACACAGGTCTTCCTTCGCGCCTGCCTCCTGCCCTCTCTTTACATGATTTGTTTTCCTAATTGAACTGTGCCAGTCCAGGGGTTGGCATCATGACTACGAACCTCCTCGCTCCCCCTTCACTGCCCTGCCGCAATATGAAGTAAATACACCATTCTTACACTGTGGTGCCCCCCCCCTCCCTCCTCTCTCCCTTCCTCTCACTGGCCCTGACCATCTCAGGATTCGAATCAAATCAAATGGTCCTTGATTTGCATGCACTTACAGAATATTGCATGTGCAGTTTTTTGCGGTGGAAGGCATGGAAGGCTTTCTTCTGCTTCCCCATTGACATCAAACACTTCTCTGATATGCTAATGCGGTGCAAGGGGAAGAATGGCCCACCATGCTGCCTTTGTTTGGATGTGGGCCAAGGTCTCTCTATTTCACTCACGTGCACCTACGCAAGCGCACACATGGACGCACGCTGGGACAGACGTGAGCGCACACACACACACACACACACACACACACACACACACACACTGACAGACGCACGTGCACACACACACTTTCTTGCTATCATTCCTGTTCACTCTGTCTTTCTCAACTATTATTCCCATTTCCTCTCTCTGTTTCTCGCTATCTTTTCCGTTCCCGTCACTCTCTCTGCACTCCATTTTTAGCTAGTTTTTGCCAGTCAGTATCCCATCCAGCACAGCAACAAAGCTAGCTCGCCAGTCCATTTCTCACCCGATTGGCTATTACGCTGCCCTAGCTGATAGTTTGCATAAACTTTGTCCCATCACTCGTACCATTGATTTCCGGTAATCCTGTCGCACGGCGACTGTTTCTGTGACCTCTGAAACAGAATGAAGTCATAATCGACCGCTAGGAGCTGCTGGGAGGGTGAGGGGGTTAGGGTTGTGGGAATTGTGTCTTGTGTAGTTTGTGTGTGACTGGTTTACATATATATATGTAGGAGCTATATACCAGATGTGAGCGTTTTGAACATAACCCCAAATGCCTCTTCTCTGGTTCTGAGAACTCATGTGCTTTCCATCGCAGCATAATGAAAATGAGAAGGGGCTCGGTATGAGAAAGAAAGAGTGAGCGAGCGGGGGGAGAAGGAAAAAGGGACCGAGAGAGGCAGAGCGAGGGGAAAGAGAGAGGTCAGGGAGAGGGTAGCGAGACAGGCAAGAAAGAGAGAGGTCTGCATCATATTAACGATGGAGTCAAATACATACAGGGGGACTCGAGGGGCTTAGCTAGTTAGTTGTGTATGTTAAGCTTGTGTATGTTGTCTGACATTGTTGTGCTGTGTGTATCTATGCAGCACTTCAAGAAGCAGCGGAGGTTAATTCCAGAGAGGACAGTGTGGAAGTACTTTGTCCAGCTGTGCAGTGCGCTGGAACACATGCACTCCCGACGGGTCATGCACAGAGGTACTACACACACACACACACGCACGCATGTGTACACTTAAACCTCAACTTGAACTATGTACCCTGTCCTCTCTACAGATATAAAGCCAGCTAATGTGTTCATAACAGCCACAGGAGTGGTGAAGCTGGGAGATCTGGGACTAGGACGATTCTTCAGCTCTAAAACCACCGCTGCCCATTCTTTAGGTAAGACACGCACACCACACAAACAAACACTTTTGTTTGACTATCCTTGTGAGGACCAAACAATTGATTCTCATTCAAACTCCTATTTTTCTTAAATCCTAACTCCTAAACCTAACCCCTAACCTTAACCCAAACCGTAACTTCTAACCATAAGCCTAACCCCTATACCTAATTGTAACCCTAACCTCTAAGCCTYAAATAGCCTTTTTCCTCGTGGGACCAGCAAAATTAAGCCAACTAGTCCAATTTTCATGGATTTACTATCCTTGTGAGGACTTATGGTCCCCACAAGGATAGTAAAACCAAACATACACACACACACCCACACAGTAAGGCGGGGGGATGTGTTTCATTAGCTGGTGCAGCCCAGAACCAGAACCAGAACCATTTGTGTGTTATAAAGTTGGGGGGTTTAGGCCTTCTTATGGCAGCTTAGGGGCTGTCACCTCTTCATTTGCCAGTTTGTCACTTCCTGTTGCCTTGACCTCTGACTTCTGAACTGTTGTCTGGGCGGAACCTGCCTGAAACACACCTCGCCTCTGCTGCCGGATACATAGTGGTGGAAAAAGTACCCAATTGTCATACTTGAGTAAAAGTAAAYATACCTAAACAGAAAATGACTCAAGTAAAAGTGAAAGTCACCCAGTAAAATMCTACTTGAGTAAAAGTCTAAAAGTATTTGATTTTAAATATACTTAAGTATCAAAAGTAAATGTAATTTAAAAATATATACTTAAGTATCAGAAGTAAAAGTATAAATACTATCAAATTCCTTATATATGGCAAACCAGACGGCATGATTTTCTTGTTTTTTAATTTACGGATAGTCAGGGGCACACTGCAACACTCAGACATAATTTACAAATGAAGCATTTYTGTTTACTGAGTCCTCCAAATCAGAGGCAGTAGGGATGAGCAGGGATGTTCTCTTGATAAGTGGGGGAATTGGAGAATTTTCCTGTTCAGCATTCAAAATGTAACGAGTACTTTTGGGTGTCAGTGAAAAATTACATTTTCTTTACTAATGTAGTGGAGTAAAAGTTGTCAAAAATATAAATAGTAAAGTAAAGATGCCACAAAACACGATTTAAGTAGTACATTAAAGTTTTTTTTACTTAAATACTTTAAACACTGCCGATACACAGCTCCGACTGTTGTTAAACAGTGGCCCACTGGCGCGTAGTGTGTTGTTGTGGGGATTGTGCCACTCTTGTCAAAAATGCTCAGTTAACATATTCTCACACTCTCAAAAACTTGCCCGGGACAGGATTTTCTCAAATAAACATGTAATGAAAATTACCATTTTAATTAAGAGAGAAAGTCATTACACAATTGTAAACTTTAAGACCCACACTGACAGTTTCCATTTCATTTGGAAAACACAAGCCACAGCGCCCTCTTCAGGTGGTCTGTGAGTAGGCTGCTTCTTCAGCCCCTTGGTCAGGGTGGGAGAGGAGAGYAGCGTTTGGTTTATTCGGATCCCCATTAGCTTTTGCCGAAAAGCAGCTTCCTAGGGTCCACAAAAAAACATAACAGAGCAAGTAGCAAATCAATGATACACTGATAAATAAAAAATACAACGATATACAAATAATACAACTAAAGAATAATGTGTGTGTTAGTGTGATTTCACTGTCCCTATTGTGCCATGAGATAATGTTTTATAAAGAAATGTAAAGGTCATTTTGCCGTTTGCTTCTCTTTCATTATTAGATGTTTTATACAAAAATATGATGCTTCACTGTTCAATGTTGTCATTTCACTTCTGAGTGTTTCCACTATGCTAGTGAAATAGTCATTGAAATGATTGGCAATATCGTAAGGCTTTTTATAAATGACCCATCAACTTCAATGAACGATGGAGATGATTTGGGTTTTCTGCCCATGATATCATTTAAGGTACTTTAGTCTTTTCCCATTGTGTTTTATGACATTTCTTCTTCTTTTTGTTAAGTTTAGTCACAACATTTCTCAATTTTCAGTATGTCAACCAATCAGCTGAGCAGCCTGACTTGTTTGCCACCTRTTTCGCATAATTTTTTTGGACCGTACCATTTTTCAATTCGTCATCAATCCAGGGGTCTCAGTTTTCACAGCAKATTTTTTAACAGGTGCATGCTTGTCAGTAGTAATTGTACAAATATTTCCAATGCTGCATCTGGATTCACTTCCTCATACACATCAGACCAACATACATTTTTTACATCTTCAACAAAACATTTTGTGTGATCTATTCTAAATTACTTTAGGCCCAAACTTTGGCATTTTGGCTTTCCTTGTTATTGCCACAATTTTATGGCCACTARAGCAAATGGGAACTCATATTTCTTTGAAGCAAAGTTCTGCAGCGTTAGTGAAGATAGGATCAATACCTGTGACAATGGATGTCATAGATCCAACACAATTGGTATTCACTCTAGTTCGTTGAGTTACAACCTGGGTCATATTATAGGCATTAGTCACAATTAGAAGCTTCCTCTTGAGAGGACTGCTAGTTGTTAACCAGTCAATGTTCAGGTCACCCTGAAAATAGACCTCTGTGTTAACAGCACACATTATCAAGCATTGCACACACATTATCCAAATACTGACTGCTAACACTTGGTGGCCTATAGCAGCACCCCAAAAGAAGAGGCTTTAGATGAGGCAGGTGAACTTGAAACCACAACAATTTCGACAACATTTGACATGAGGTCCTCTCTAAGCTTTACATGAATATGGCTCTGAATATACACTGAGTGTACAAAACATTAACACATTCCTAATATTGAGTTGCACCCCCTTTTGCCCTCAGAACAGCTTCAATTCGTCGGGGGGCATGGACTCTACAACGTGTCGAAAGTGTTCCACAAGGATGCTGGACCATGTTATGTCTTCTTGCCAGGTCACCCTCGCAAAATAGMTTTTTAACCTCAATGGTTCTTACCTGGTTAAATAAAGGTTAAATAAATGGTTCCTACAGTTGTGTCAACTTGGCTGGGTGTCCTTTGGTTGGTGGACCATTCTTGATTCACAATGGAAACTGTTGAGCGTGAAAAATCCAGCAGTGTTCTTGACACACTCAAACTGGTGTGGCTGGCACCTACTACCATACCCTGTTCAAAGGCACTTAAAGATTTTGTCTTGCCCATTCACTCTTTGAATGGCACACGTACACAATCCAAGTCTCAATTGGCTCACTGCCTAAAAGTCCTATGTCATGGAAAGAGCGAGTGTTCATAATGTTTTGTACACTCAGTGTATACAGCAACACCTCCCTCATAGGCATTCCTGCCTTTTTTGCAGATGTTATATCCTTGTACTGCTACTGCTGTATCATCAAAGGAATTCTGTTAGTGAGTCTCWGAGATGGCCAGTATATCCGATCTTAGCACGTTATTGATTTCATGAACTTTTTTAAGGCTACATGTATTAATATGGGCTGTTATTATCCCTTTTCCGGGTAGCTTATCGGAGATAGACATAATATGGAGGAAAAAATATATACAACATAAAAACATTGTTTTGGTTAATAGTCAGTCAATAAGGTATTTATGAGTGCATGTGTGTGATGTTGGGCTGAAGCTACTGACCCGGAAGCTTGGCTCTCTCTCTCTTCCCAGGTTTTTGGGAGGGAGGGTGGACAATGAGCTTGTCGTAGCGGATGTAATCAATGTCCACACGCTCTCTGGCAGCTTCCATAGCTGGGATAAGATCTTTCCGCCTCTGGCGCACAGCTTTAGAGAAGTCCTCGTTGAGGAAGATGGGGGGGAGGAGAAGAGCAGAGTGGTTCAGAGGCTAGTTTCTCCACAAAGGGTTAATCTCCCCCACGGGCATGGAGACCCAGAATCCATCCATTCCCTAAAGCCTCTCTTCTCCTCTCCGGCCCTCACCTTTCTCTCCATTGCTCTCTCCCTGTCTCCTGCTGCCTCTTTCTTTCTCTTTCTGCTGCCTCTTTCTTTCCCTCTCCCTTTTTTCCCCTCTTTTTTTCTTTTCCCATCTCTTTCTTTCTGCCTCACTGTCTGTCCATGTCTCTTACTCCAGCTCTCCGTTCTGCTCTTGCTCCTTCTCCTCCATTCTCTCCTCCCCCCAACACATTTTTCTCACTCTCTCCTTCCTTCCCTTGCTCACCCTCCCTCCCTTCCTCTACCTCCGTCTCTTTGGGAAGATCTCAATTGCGTACTCCTCGTGTCGTTTCCTCGTCTTCTTCTCGAAACCCATTGGACGCGAAGCCCCTCTGACCTTCTCCTCCATTGGGTTTTGAMAAGGTGAGMAGAGAGGACGCCCGGAGTAATCAATTGAGATTCTTCCTTTATCTTTCGACATCGACTTTCTTTCCTGCCCCCTTTCTCCCTCCTACCCCCTCTTCCCTTTCCCCCCCTTTCTCTCCCCCTAGCCCTCTTCATCTCTCATCCCTCTCTCCCCTCCCTCTATTCCCTTCTCTCTTCTCTCCCATGTCTCTCTCTGCATGGGGGCGGTAAAGTTTGTGTGTGTGTGTCTGTGTGGGGTGGGGTGTAATAAGTCAACCACCCCAGTAGAGCAGGGAGGTGCTGGCTAGATGGAGGTCCAGGCTTAGAGTCTGTCAGCTTTCCTCGCTCGCTCGCTCTATCTCCCTTTCAACTCACACACACACACACACACACACACACACACACACAACACACACCACACACACAACCACACACACACACACACAACACACACACACATCACCTGGTTCCATCCAATAGATTGCTACCATGACAATATTCTCTTCTCTTCCCCGACGAATTGCCACTCAGTTGTCTTAACGCTTTCTAATAATGGAAATCAATCCCAACATGACTTCTAGTTTATCCGCATGAATAAATGATTGTGTTTTAATTGGGAATGAATGAATGCTGACTGAGGCACTGTTGCTCTGCTCCTCAATACAACTATTAGCATAAGAGAGGGTGATGATCTTTAATCAGCTGGTAATGAATGTTAGGGGAACACTGTTCAAACAGCACCAGGAGACCTCCGTAGAAACGCACGCACGCAAGCACACACAGGAACGCATGTGCGCATGCACACACACACACCACCAAGCTGATGACCTGGGCTCTCGCAAGCCAGCTCTCTCTCTCTCTCTCTCTTTCTGTCTTTTATCTCTCCCCCTCTCTCCCTCTTTCTGTAGTTGATGGTGGAAGTGAATGATGATTTTTAGAGTTATAGGTCACAATTCATTATAGTGACCTCACATTTACAGATAAAGAAATATTTTCGCAGCCCAATTAAAAACCACACTCGAATAAAAAGGGCTCACTTTCAATTCTGCACTGAAAGACATCAACTCTTATAGAATTCCCCGTAATAGTTTTATTAAAACTAATTTACATTATACATTGGAATATTTCCCCTCAACATGTTAATGTGTGCGTTTGTGGACGTGTTTAACTGTGCTTGTGGGCCAGATGTACCCACAAGAATAGTAAATGAACAAACATTTGACCAACTGGGGACATTTTGTTAGTCCCCACAAGTTCAAATGCTATTTGTAGGGGGTTTAGGGTTAAGGCTAGAATTAGGATTAGAATTATGTTTAGGGTTAGGAGCTAGGGTTAGGATTTTAAGGTTCGGTTTTCGGGTTAGGGAAAATAGGATTTTGAATGGGATTGAATTGTGGTTCAAAAGCATTAGGAAGGAAAGAAATTCAACAAATTAACTTTTAACAAGGCACACCTGTTAATTGAAATGCTTTCCAGTTAACTACCTCATGAAGCTGGTTGTCATTAAGGCAAAGGATGGCTCCTTTGAAGAATCTCATATATAGAATATATTTTTGTTTTGTTTAACCCTTTTTTTTTTTTGGTTACTACATGATTCCCTATGTGTTATTTCATAGTTTTGATGTCTTCGCTGTTATTCTACAATGTAGAAAATAGTACAAGTATAGAAAAACTCTAAGAGTAGTTGTCCAAACTTTTGATTGGTACTGTAGCTCAACCACCTGTATTTGACATATGTATTTGGTCTCTCTATCAGCCATCTTCTCCCCAATCAGGCTCACTAGCGCCCTCTGTGGTGCGGCCGTGTAACTACACCTATCTGTACATGATCTGTGTGATTGTACTATATGATTGTGTGGTCTGGAGCTGGGCCAGGCAGCATGGCATTGAGATTATTGAGTTTCAGAGCCAGAGTGTAATGTCTGTTTGACTCCTGTTTCTGATCATGATGAGGTATGTTAATGAGAGCTGAACCAGAGCTGTGATGTAGTGGACTAGCAGTTCGCATGCATGTGTGTGTTTGTGAGATCTCTTGYATCTCTTTTTCTGTCCTTCTCACTCTCTCTCTGAGGTTGTGTGTGTTGGGACATATGTGGTGTGCTGGAATGGCTAGGTTGGAGAGGCAACAGGCTAATGTCTCTCTCTCTCTCCATCTGTCTGTCTGTTCCAGTGGGGACCCCGTACTACATGTCTCCAGAGAGAATACATGAAAACGGATACAACTTCAAATCTGACATCTGGTCGCTAGGCTGCCTGCTCTACGAGGTAACGTATACACATATACTGTACTGTGGCATACTGTACACAGAAACCCATACCCACACACATTACTGGGACAAAGGTGGATATGAGAGCTGTTGTGTGTTTGAAGCTAGCAGGGAATTCACAGTGACATGTCCATGTGGTGCAGATCAACTGGGTGGTTGTGCTGAGCACTGAATCTGACTAGTAAAATTACCCTCTCAGAACCCTTTCCACCTTACAGACCACATGAGAGAGGGGGAGAGAGAGGGGGAGAGCGAGGGGGACAGGTCTTACAGGTGTGTGTGTTGGATGTAAGGATCTTGAATGTSTGTGAGGTTCATACACGTGTGTTTGAGAGAACATACATGTTTCAGTGTTATGCCTGGGGTTCTAGATGGGTGAAAGACAGACAATACCTGGCCATTGTCTCTCTGTCTGCATCTCCTATACTGTTTGATGGAGGATCGTGTGTGTGCGTGCCCACATGCATACATGTTTTTTTGTGATGAGGTCACCCCATTATATTCACCTGACCTTGCCCACCTCCGGCATTGTGGTAACGGGACGATGCCTAGTTGCCGGGGTGGTCTCCCTTGGTGACCGGGAGGGCACGACAACAGCAGGTTGGAGATTGATGATGGCGCCGGAGAGGATGGCTGCCGTTTTATTGGCTCTTAACCAACTGGCTTCTAGGAGCGCCACCTGAGGTAGAGTATCTCATTATAAGCTGTAGACCACACCATCTACCAAGAGAGTTTTCATCTGTATTTTTCGWAGCTGTCTACATGCCACCACAGGCCGATGCTGGCACTAAGACCACACTCAAAACCCTTTACTCCAAACACAGAGACGCGTAAAAAGCTCTCCCTCACCCTCCATTTGGCAGATCTGACCARAATTCTATCCTCCTAATTCCGGCTTACAAGCAAAAATTWAAGCAGGAAGCACCAGTGACTCGGTCTAAAAAAAAAAGTGGTCAGATGAAGCAGATGCTAAACTACAGGACTGTTTTGCTATCACAGACTGGAATATGTTCTGGGGTTCTTCCGATGGCATTGAGGAGTACACAAGACAAACTAAACACCTTCTTTGCCCGCTTTGAGGATAATACCGTGCCAACGTCGCAGCCCGCTAACAAGGACTGTGCCCCTTCTCCGTGGCCYACGTGAGTAAAACATTTAAACGTATTAACCCTTGCAAGGCTGCTGGCCCAGACGGCATCCCTAGCTGTGTCCTCTGAGCATGCGCAGACCAGCTGCGCCCAAGAAGGCAAAGATAACTGAACTAAATGACTACCACCCCGTAGCACTCACTTCTGTCATCATGAAGTGCTTTGAGAGACTAGTCAAGGATCATATCACTTCCACCTTACTGGCCATCCCAGACCCACTTCAGTTTGCATACCGCCCCAACAGGTCCACAGACGATGCAATCACCATCAGACTGCACACTGCCCACTGCCCTATCCCATCTGGARAAGAGGAATACCTATGTAAGAATGCTGTTCATTGACTAGAGCTCAGAATTCAACACCATAGTACCCTCCAAGCTCATCATCAAGCTGGAGGCCCTGGGTCTCAACACCGCCCTGTGCAATTGTGTCCTGGACTTTCTGACGGGCCGCCTCCAGGTGGTGAAGGTAGGAAACAACATCTCCACTTTGCTGACCCTCAACACTGGGTCCCACAAGGGTGCGTGTTCAGCCCCCTCCTGTACTCCCTGTTCACCGATGACTGCGTGGCCATGCACGCCTCCAACTCAATCGTCAAGTTTGCAGATGACACAACAGTAGTGGGCTTGATTACCAACAATGACGAGACAGCTCATAGGGAGGAGATGAGGGCACTTGGAGTGTGGTGTCAGGAAAACAACCTCTCACTCAACGTCAACAAAACAAAGGAGATAATCGTGGACTTCAGGTAATAGCAGAGGGAGCACCCCCCTYTCCACATCGACGGGACAGCAGTGGAGAAGGTGGAAAGTTCCTCTGCGTACACATCACGGACAAACTGAAATGGTCCACCCACACAGACAGTGTGGTGAAGAAGGCGCAACAGCGCCTCTTCAACCTCAGGAGGCTGAAGAAATTTMGCTTGTCACCCAAAACCCTGACTAAATTTTACAGGTGCACAATCGAGAGCATCCTGTCGGGCTGTTAAACAGCCTGGTACGACAACTGCACCTCCCTCAACCGCAAGGCTCTCCAGAGGGTGGTGCGGTCGGCACAACGCATCACCGGGGGCAAACTACCTGCCCTCCAGGACACCTACAACACCCGATGTCACAGGAAGGCCAAAAAGATCATCAAGGACAACAACCACCTGAGCCACCGCCTGTTCACACCGCTACCATCCAGAAGGCGAGGTCAGTACAGGTGCATCAAAGCTGGGACKGAGAGACTGAAAAACAGCTTCTATCAGAAGGCCATCAGACTGCTAAACCGCAATCACTAACTCAGAGAGGCTGCTGCCTACATTGAGACCCAATCACTGGCCACTTTAATAAATGGATCACTAGTCACTTTAAACAATGCCACTTGAAAAATGTTTACATATCTTACATTACTCATATAATATGTATATACTGTATTTTATACCATCTATTGCACCTTGCCTATGCCYRTCGGAAATCGCTCATCCATATATMTARATGTACATATTCTCATTCACCCCTTTAGATTTGTGTGTATTAGGTAGTTGTTGGTAAATTGTTAGATTACTTATTAGATATTACTGCACTGTCGGAACTAGAAGCACAAGCTTAAACATCTGCTAACCATGTGTATGTGACCAATTAAACATTTCATTTGACATCAGTCATGGGCTTCATCAATAAGTTCATTGATGACGTCGTCCCCACAGTGACTGTACGTACATACCCCAACCAGAAGCCATTGATTACAGGCAACATCCGCACTGAGCTAAAGGGTAGAACTGCCGCTTTCAAGGAGCGGGGCTCTAACCTGGAAGCTTATAAGAAATTGTACATATTACCTTAATTACCATGACACCGGTGCCCCCGCACATTGACTCTGTACCGGTACCCCCTGAGTATAGTCTCACTATTGTTATTTTACTGCTGCTCTTTAATTATTTGTTACTTTTATCTCGTTCTTTTTTTTAGGTATTTTCTTAAAACTGCGTTGTTGGTTAAGGGCTTGTACGTAAGCATTTCACTTTAAGGTCAACACCTGTTGTATTCGGAGCATGTGACAAATAAAATTAGTTTTGATTTGGTCACGTGTAGGTCAATATGGCGGTCTACCTGCACCCACTCCCCGGCCCAGACCTACCGATTGTAAGATGGCGCCGGAGGGGATGGCGGCCGTTTTATGGGCTCTTAACCAACCGTTCTATTTACATATTTTTTTCTCATTGTTTATAACTTATTTTGTACATTATGTTGTTGCTACCGTCTCTTCTGACCGAAAAGAGCTTCTGGACATCAGAACAGAGATTAAAGCAGGAAGAAACAGTGACTCAGTCAATGAAAAACTGGTCAGATGAAGCAGATGCTAAGCTACAGGACTGTTTTGCTAGCACAGACTGGAATATGTTCCGGGATTCTTCCGATGGCATTGAAGGAGTACACTACATCAGTCACTTTCAAGGAGCGGGACTCTAACCCGGAAGTTTATAAGAAATCCCACTATGCCCTCCGATGAACCATCAAACAGGCAAAGTGTCAATACAGGACTAAGATCAAATCGTACTACACCGGCTCCGACGCTCGTTGGGTGTGGAGGGCTTCCAAACTGTTACAGACTACAAAGGGAAGCACGGCCGAGAGCTGCCCAGTGACACGAGCCTACCAGATGAGCTAAGCGGGCAAGTAACTACAGTGGGGAGAACAAGTATTTGATACACTGCCGATTTTGCAGGTTTTCCTACTTACAAAGCATGTAGAGGTCTGTAATTTTTATCATAGGTACACTTCAACTGTGAGAGACGGAATCTAAAACAAAATCCAGAAAATCACATTGTATGATTTTTAAGTAATTCCTTTGCATTTTATTGCATGACATAAGTATTTGATACATCAGAAAAGCAGAACTTAATATTTGGTACAGAAACCTTTGTTTGCAATTACAGAGATCATACATTTCCTGTAGTTCTTGACCAGGTTTGCACACACTGCAGCAGGGATTTTGGCCCACTCCTCCATACAGACCTTCTCCAGATCCTTCAGGTTTCGGGCTGTCGCTGGGCAATACGGAATTTCAGCTCCCTCCAAAGATTTTCTATTGGGTTCAGGTCTGGAGACTGGCTAGACCACTCCAGGACCTCTGAGATGCTTCTTACGGAGCCACTCCTAGTTGCCTGGCTGTGTGTTTCGGGTCGTTGTCATGCTGGAAGACCCAGCCACGACCCATCTTCAATGCTCTTACTGAGGGAAGGAGGTTGTTGGCCAAGATCTCCGCGATACATGGCCCCATCCATCCTCCCCTCAATACGGTGCAGTCGTCCTGTCCCTTTGCAGAAAAGCAGCCCCAAAGAATGATGTTTCCACCTCCATGCTTCACGGTTGGGATGGGTTCTTGGGTTGTACTCATCCTTCTTCTTCCTCCAACACACGCGAGTGGAGTTTAGACCAAAAAAGTTATATTTGTCTCATCAGACCACATGACCTTCTCCCATTCCTCCTCTGGATCATCAGATGGTCATTGGCAAACTTCAGACGCCTGACATGCGCTGGCTTGCAGCGAGGGACCTGCGTGCGCTGCAGGATAATCCATGACGGCGTAGTGTGTTACTAATGGTTTTCTTTGAGACTGTGGTCCCAGCTCTCTTCAGGTCATTGACCAGGTCCTGCCGTGTAGTTCTGGGCTGATCCTCACCTTCCTCATGATCATTGATGCCCCACGAGGTGATATCTTGCATGGAGCCCCAGTCCGAGGGTGATTGACCGTCATCTTGAACTTCTTCCATTTTCTAATAATTGCGCCAACAGTTGTTGCCTTCTCACCAAGCTGCTTGCCTATTGTCCTGTAGCTCGTCCCAGCCTTGTGCAGGTCTACAATTTTATCCCTGATGTCCTTACACAGCTCTCTGGTCTTGGCCATTGTGGAGAGGTTGGAGTCTGTTTGATTAAGCGTGTGGACAGGTGTCTTTTATACAGGTAACGAGTTCAAACAGGTGCAGTTAATACAGGTAATGAGTGGAGAACAGGAGGCTTCTCTTAAAGAAAAACTAACAGGTCTGTGAGAGTCGGAATTCTTACTGGTTGGTAGGTGATCAAATACTTATGTCATGCAATAAAATGCAAATTAATTACTTAAAAATCATACAATGTGATTTTCTGGATTTTTGTTTTAGATTCCGTCTCTCACAGTTGAAGTTTACCTATGATAAAAATTACAGACCTCTACATGCTTTGTAAGTAGGAAAACCTGCAAAATCGGCAGTGTATCAAATACTTGTTCTCCCCACTGTATATGCATGAGAGCATCCACTGTTCCGGACGACTGTGTGATCACGCTCTCCGCAGCCGATGTGAGTAAGACCTTTAACCTCTCTGGGATATGTGGGACGCTAGCGTCCCAACATCCAGGGAAAATGCAGAGCGCCAAATTCAAATAAATTACGATAAAAATTTTACTTTGATGAAATCACACATTCAATATACAATTATTTTTTTTTTTCTTAAAACTGCGTTGTTGGTTAAGGGCTTGTAAGTAAGCATTTCACTGTAAGGTCAACACCTGTTGTATTCGGTCATGTGTCAAATAACATTTGATTTGATTTGACATCATGTTAGCATTATCGGCTCACACACAAGAACAAGTTTCCTCTCTGTCCTTCCCTCCCTGTTACTCTCCAACTCTCCCATCCCTAACCGTTGGTCGTCTCTAACGTGCGCTAATGTGATTAGCATGACTTTGTAAGTAACAAGAACATTTCCCTGGACATAGCCATGTTTAAATGGGCAGAAAGCTTACATTCTTGTTAATCTAACCGCACTGTCCAACAGTAGCTATTACAGTGACAAAAATACCATGCTATGGTTTGAGGAGAGTGCACAACAAAAAAAAACTTTTATCATGGCAACTGGTTATTTACCTCTGAAGGTAAATAATGTACTTACATTCAGTAATCTTGCTCTGGTATGTCATCCTGAGGGTCCCAGAGATAAAATGTAGCATAGTTTTGTTTGATAAAATAGAATTTTATATTAAAATGTAGGAACTGGGTTCTACAGTTTGAACCCCTGCTGTGTCTTCCCCCCTCCATCTAGATGTGTGAAGGTTAGTGTCTTTTCTGTAGGGAAGCTAATTATCCATCATTTATGACATTCCTGGAAGTGTGTAAACATTTTTTTTTTTATTACCATATCATTTTTGTATGTTCTCTATAGGTATGTACTTAAAAATGTATCAGTTGACCAATTTGGTACATTTGGGTAGACTTGATACAACATTNTTACCATATCATTTTTGTATGTTCTCTATAGGTATGTACTTAAAAATGTATCAGTTGACCAATTTGGTACATTTGGGTAGACTTGATACAACATTTTGAACAGTAATGCAATGGTTCATTGGATCAGTAWAATGGTTTACACATACACTGCTGCCATCTAGTGGCCAAAATCTAAATTGCACCTAGACTCCTAAGTGATATAATAGCCTTTCTCTTGCATTTCAAAGATGATGTAACCAACAATTTGTTGGGAAAACGCATGTTTTTTTTCTTTGTATTATATTTTACCAGATCTAATGTGTTATGTTCTCCTACATTAATTTCACATTTCCCCAAACTTCAAAGTGTTTCCTTTCAAATGGTATCAAAAATATTAATATCCTTGCTTCAGGTCCTGAGCTACAGGCAGTTAGATTTGGGTATGTCATTTTAGGTTGAAAATGGGYAAAAAGGGTCTGATCCTTAAGAGGTTTTAAAGTTTTACAATCAACATGAACACACCAGTTTAAGTCTTGATGTCTCTCTCTGTTGGACCACATGTTTCTGTTTGAAACCACTCTCCCCTCACTTCCCTCACCTCCCTCCCCTTCAAATATAGCTTTATGCCACTGGGTGTTTGACCTTTTTAAATTGGACACATACAAGATGAGAACATGCTAAAGATTGTTAAGAGATCTTCCATGTCCCTGTTGTATCTATACATCTGTCTCCCTGTTGTATCTATACATCTGTCTCCCAAGTGGCGCAGCGGTCTAAGGCACTGCATCTCAGTCCCTGATTCCGGCCATGATTGGTGAGTCCCATAGGGCGGCGCACAATTGGCCCAGCGTTGTCCGGGTTTGGCCCGGGGTAGGCCGTTATTGTAAATAAGAATTTGTTCTTAACTGACTTGCCTAGTTAAATAAAGGTTAAATAAAATGTTTTAATATATCAGTCATAGTAAGTAKATTTTTCCTCTCATGTTAGATAACAGCTATAKGTCCTTAAAAGCCCCTGGTCTGCTGTAGGTCTGCTGTAAAAACAGTTTCATTTCACATTAACTTAATTTCACTTTAACTTTTAACATATATTTAGAAAGGCTTCATATAGTATTCCAGTGTTAGTTATCCACTGAGCTTTACCTTTGTGCCTGCTCTCCCCACTCCTCTCCCTACTGTCAGAGTTTAATGTAATAGCTTAGTGAATTAATTTGTGTGTACACGAGTGCTCGTGCACACTCACATTCTCTCCCTTTCCCTCTCAGCTAGGCCTGCAATAATTAATACAGTACATTAATACAGCAGATTAACGGACATAAACGTTCTGTTTTCCCACATAATTTGTCATGTTCTATGACTACGGAAAGAAAAATGAAAGAAAGAAAGAAAGTGATTGCATCTGAAATGTAGTTCTTTACAACAGTTGAGTCAGGAGGGAGAGGGGGAGAGCTAGATAGATAATAGAGAGGGATTAATGCAGAGGGATCAATATTCATTAAGAGAAGCTCGACCTCCTTATACATTCTCTTTAACACGGCAAGGGCCTCATGCTTACACACGAGCTGAACTATAGAGGACACACACGAACACACACACGCTGGACAGCTAGAGGGTAGAGGAGGAGGCAAAGAACCAGTGAGAGAGAAATTGAGGTGTTTGTGTGTGTGTGTGTGTGTGTGTGTGCGTGCCACTAGCAGCCCCTTAGACAGACAGACAGCAGGCGTGCGTGTGCGGAAGACGACCCTGGAATACCAATGAGCTGACCCCCCCTTCCTCCACACACACACACACACACACACACACACACACACACACACACACACACACACACACACACACACACAGGCCCAGGAGGTCATAGAGCGAGTCAATCATTTCGCCCAACCTGAAATGAGCCTGTGTGTTCGTGTGTGTGCAGGGCCGGCAGCTGTCAGGGGCCAAGAGTAGCAGACATTAATGAACCAGATGAATAGTGCAAAAATTCCCAAATACAAACAGGACAGTTGACATTTTTCATCTGTCAAAAGAAGAAGATTCATGAAAATACCACGGTCCTTGTTTAACCCTTTACTGGCTACAGCTGCTGCCTGCCTCCCCCTCCTTTCTCTGTTTTTCTCTCTCTTTCTCCTCTCTCTCTCGTTAGCTTGCTCGCTCTCTCTCTCTCTCTCTCTCTTGGAATACATGCAGTAACCCTACATATCCCCCTGCCACACACACTGTGCTAGTGTGGGTAAGTGATGGTGCAGCGGGGGGAATGTCCAGGGGAGAGACTTCCTGCTGAGATTCTAGCACAATCATCCTTATTTCTCATTGGCCGATGTGACAGAGGCTGTCTTAACTATATCCAACACTCATTGGGCTCCTTGATCTCTATTTTATCTCCTCCTGTTGGCACTCTGAGATGGAGGGACGGGCCAAGGGATGGAGAGAGGGGTATATAGTAACTGCTTCAGTGGAAGCAATGGYTCTCGTTTTCTATCCTCCCCTCGTTGCTAGGCAATTTCCCAGTTGCTTGATGAAGCGGTGGTAAATTATAAAGATGGTGTGAGGAGGAGAGAGGACAGGGGGAGAGAGAGCGTAACATCTGGAGGAGAAGTGACGCCAGTCTCAATGGCTACTTCTGCTCATGTCTGCCTCTCCTCTCCCAGCTCTTCCCTGCCTCCCCCCTTTCTCCACCCTCCCTATAGCCTCCTTTACCCACGCCCCCTCCTTCCCCTTTCCGCCACTCTTCCTCCTCTTTGTGGCTAGAGTCTTCATACTGGAAACAGAGAGATAGAAATGGTATGCACGAGTTCATCTAACTCTGGGGAAGTAGATAAAGGGCCTCTGCCAAAATCCCGATATATCCCTTTAAGTCCCATGGTCATTGAGAAGGCCAAATTCAGATAGTGCAGTAGTGTTTCAGTAGTGTGTTATTTTGTCTTCCACTAAGCAGAGAATGTGTGTAACTAACTTATCTCTCTCTCCCTCCCTCAGATGGCAGCTCTCCAGAGCCCGTTCTATGGCGATAAGATGAACCTGTACTCTCTGTGTAAGAAGATAGAGCAGTGTGACTACCCTCCGCTCCCTTCCGACCACTACTCTGAAGAGGTAATGCTTCAACATTCACTTTACCCTCTGTCACCTGACCCTCTCTCCATCTCTCTCACCCTACCTTCTCTCCACCTCTCTCACCCAACCTTCTCTCCATCTCTCTCCCCCTACCTTCTCTCCATCTCTCTCCCCCTACCTTCTCTCCATCTCTCTCACCCGACCTTCTCTCCATCTCTCTCACCCCCAAATCACCTCATCATACTGTGGGGTCTGGAATTATTGACACCCTTGATAAAGATGAGCAGAAATGACTGTTTAACTCAAGTATTGAGCTATATTGTATTCAACATTTTGTAAATTATATTATTTTATGCAATTTTTGTTTAATTTTGTTTAACAATTTTCTTCAAAAAAGCAAGGGGTCAAATTTATTGACACCGCTGTGTTCAATACCTTCCAATACATCACCTTGTGYGGATAATGGCACTGAGTCTTTTTCTAAAATGAGTTGGAGAACACATTGGGAGGGATCTTATACAATTCCTCCGTACAGAATCCTTCCAGGGCCCGGATTCCCGATAGTGAGAGTTACATAGGCTTAGGAGTGTTTTTTTAACGATGCATCTTTCCCAAAACACCACGCAGAGAGAACGTTCGCTAAGTTGAGGCTTGTGTCGATACTGATAGGGTCGGAAGGCAACGCTGCCTTCGGGTCAGCTTTCTCCATTCAAATCTTACCTCAACATTAGAATTATTGCACCATACTGACGACGGATCAGCTCCTAGAAAGATATTACCTTAGGCTGCAAATATTGAGACGGCTTATTGAAATGTTTTCCCAGAATCATACACTAAATCAAGATTTGGCACCTCATTTCGCACATGTTAGGCTACACAGCGTGAAATATATAGGGACATATTACGGACGGTAGCCTACAAGTAGCAAAATAGAACTCTGTTGAGTGAACATGAAATGTATTTCAATTAGATTAAAATAGACCTAAAGCCTACTGTATTTATATTTTAATYCAGTCACCTCGGTRTTTATTTGAAGTATCTTTTTATACGTCGCTTGTTTGTATCAATTGCAAAGACATTGGCAACTTTGTGTTTWYGTCAACTTTGTTCTGAGGTTATCGGTGGGCACAGAAAGACATAAACCATGTTATTCTATGTTTAGTGGAGATCGTCTGTGTATAAAGTGATGCTGGAGGACAAAAAAAAACATCTAACGACAAAATTAGCTGTTCTACGAGTGGTCTGAGGCAGGTGTTAGATTACGAGCGTTTTCAAGAGCAACTTTAATACAATGGTTTTGTAAACAGCTCGGCGATATAACGGTGCTCCTACAAAGCTTCTAACAATGAACTTAGCCTTCAGTTGCTTTTTGGGACATTTTGCAATGGCATGTCTCAGTCTCTGGACTTGAAACCCATTAAAAACCTGTGGTTTGAATTGAAGAGGGCAGTACATAAGCACAGATGAAGGATATCAAAAATCTGGAAGTATTCTGTGAGGAGTAATGGTCTTAAGATCCCTCCCAATGTGTTCTCCAACTCATAAAACATTTTAGAAAAAGTCTGTGCCATTATCCTCGCAAGGTGGTGTTTTGAAAGGTATTCCAAACAGGGGTGTCAATAAARTTAACCCCTATCTTTTTGAGAAAAAAAATATTACTTCTCTGAGCAATTGTACACGTATACATTAATATCATTTCCCCATTTTTTTTTTTTTACAACAATATACATTTTTATACAGTAATTTCTGCTAATCTTTATCAAGGTGGTCAATAGTTTCAGACCTTTCAGATCCAACCATACAGATGTCGGATCTTAATTTGACACTTTTCGTRGCATGAGGGAAATTTAAATATCTGAAGAAATATTTTGAGTCACCGCCAGGGGACAACTGGAAGCGGTGATTTTAATATGCAATGCAGTACTGTAKCTACATTTTACCTTGTGTAGTCTATGTGCAGGCTACAGCACTTCTCTTGTGAATTCATATGTGGATTATAATGAATTGACATTTGTAGGGGGTAGGCGTATTTTTTTGTTCGGGAAATGTAGTTGATTTAGATCAATTGTTTTATTAAATGTTGAAGGCAAGCAATAGGCAAAATACATTTTTGGAATTGTATAAATGTATATATTTTTTTATACCTTATTTACATAAGTATTCAGACCCTTTGCTATGAGACTCGAAATTAAGCTCAGGTGCATCCTGTTTCCATTGATCATCCTTGAGATGTTTCTACAAATTGATTGGAGTCCACRTGTGGTAAATTCAATTGATTGGACATGATTTGGAAAGGCACACAGCTGTCTATYTAAGGTCCCACAGTTGACAGTGCATGTCAGAGCAAAAACCAAGCCATGAGGTCGAAGGGATTGTCCCTAGATCTGGGGAAGGGTACCAAAACATTTCTGCACCATTGAAGATCCCTAAGAACACAGTGTCCTCCATTGTTCTTAAGTGGAAGAAGTTTGGATCCACCACGACTCTTCCTAGAACTGGCCGCCTGGCCAAACTGAGCAATTGGGGGAGAAGGGCCTTGGTCAGGGAGGTGACCAAGAACCCGATGGTCACTCTGACAGAGCTCCAGAGCTCCTCTGTGGAGATGGGAGAACCTTCCAGAAGGACAACCATCTCTGCAGCACTCCACCAAGCAGGCCTTTATGGTAGAGTGGCCAGACGGAAGCCACTCCTCAGTAAAAGGCATACGACAGCCTYCTTGGAGTTTGCCAAAAGGCACCTAAAGACTCTCAGACCATGAGAAACAAGATTGTCTGGTCTGATGAAACCAAGGTTGAACTTTTTGGCTTGAATGCCAAGCATCASGTCTGGAGGAACGTCTGGCACCATCCCTACGGTGATGCATGGTGGTGGTAGCATCATGCTGTGGGGATGTTTTTCAGCGGGACTGGTAGACTAGTCATCATTTGTGGGGGACGACATGTTTACTGTGGCCTTGTTTAGTTCAGTTACCTTCTCTTTCTTGGGTACAGGTGGGCATTTTGAAGCAAATGGGGACAACAGACTGGGATGAGGAGAGATTGAATATGTCTGTAAACACACTAGCCAGCAGGTCTGCACATGCTCTGAGGATGCTGCTTGGGAGCTTTGCGAAGGTTAACACGCTTTAATGTCTTACGTTGGCCACGGAGATCGGGGGCACACAGTCCTCGTGAGCGGTGGGGGCCCGCGTCGCCAGKTCCGTGTTTTTTCCCCTCAAAGCAGGCAAAGGTGTTTKGCTTGTCCAGGAGTGAGGAGTTGTGTCCGCGACGTGGCTGGCTTTCCCTTTATAGTCTGTGATTTTCTGGACTCCCTTCCACATGCGTCTTGTGTAGMAGCCGTTAAATTGCGGCTCAACTTTGTCCCTGTACTGTTGTTTTGCCTCATTGATTGCCTTACGGAGGACATAGATGGTCTGTTTGTACACGTCCAGGTTCCCAGTCACCTRMCCATGGTTAAATGTGTTGGTTCGCTCTTTCAGTTTTGCACGAATGCTGCCACCTATCCATGGTTTTTGGTTTGCATAAGTTCTAATCATCACAGTAGGAACAACATCCTCTATACATTTCCTGATTAACCCAGTCACCGAGTCCGTGTATACGTCAATACAATTCCCAGWGGCGACCCAGAACATTTCCCAGTKCGCGTGATCAAAATAATCTTGAAGCATAGATTCTAATTGGTCAGACCAACATTGAACAGTCCTTACCAAGGGTACTTCCGGCTTAAGTTTCTGCCTATAGTGTGTGTGCGTGCATGCGTCTCGCTAGTCGCTACCCGTGAGCCATCCATCTTCCCCCACCCAGCCCCCATATCACCCCTCTATCACCACATCCAGGAAAGAGAGAGAGATGGGAAGGGAAAGAGCGAGATATGGAAAAGAAGATGGAGGGATGGGATGGGTGTTGCCTGCAGCGACTGTCTGGATATAAACAATGCTCCTGAAGCATCGGCAGGAAACTGTCAGCTGCTCATCTTTGTTGTGTCATTTACTGTCTCCTCCGTTTGCTCCCCCCTTCTCTCCCCCCTCCAACTGACACCATCCATCCGTCCCCCCTCCATCTCTCTGCTGCGAAGAGGCAAATCAGTATTTTACATATCTGAATCTCTTCATCGCTAAACCCCCTCTTTCTCCGTTCTGTGGGACTAAGACTGTTTGCATTTGCATCACACACACACACACCCTGACACACATGCGCACACACACACACACTCACACACACTCACTTTTACACTCTGTTCTTTATTGAGCTGCTACTCTGTTCTTTATTTTACTCTTATTATTATTATTATCTATCCTGATGRCTAGTCACTTTACCCTGCCTTCATATACATGTCTACCTCAAATATCATATACCTCTGCACATTGATCTGGTACTGATACTCTCTGTATATAGCTCCATTCTTGTGTATTTTATTTTATTCCTCTTGTGTTACTTTTTATTTTTAGTATTATTTTTAAACCCGGCATCGTTGGGAAGGGCTCGTAAGCAAGCATTTCACTATAAAGTCTACACCAGTTGTTTTTCGGCGCAGGTGACGAATACCATTTGATTTGATTTGACACACACCGTACGCTGCCTGACGAGGACTCGCCGAGCCTAGCGCCACGCAACAGCAAGCCAGGAAGTTGGAGGCGGTTACCATAGTGACCTTACACAGGCGCTTTCGATCTTTATTTTTTCCCTTCTTTTTTTTTAATGATGGTGGTCGCTGTTCCACCTCTGAACCGTCTATCTGCTCCAATCAGCCGCTCCGCTCGGCTTCAAGTGTAAAGGCTGTCTCCGAGACGGTGTGTGTGTCTTTATGTAATACACGTGCATGTGTCTCTGCCTGATTTGGCGATGTGCGAGCGGCGTGTGTGTGTCTCTCTCAGGTTGGCTGAAAGTAGATTCACAAGGCCGTGGGGCAATTAACATACTTACCCACCTGCTATATTTAGTTACCGCACCTGTAGCTTGTTAGCTGCTATTGAAACAGGAAGAGGGTGACAATGAGAGATTTGTGTTTCTGTCATTAGATTTGTTCATTTGTGTGGAATGTTCTTTTAACACGAGACTTTGTGCTTTCTCTCAGGATACTGTCTAATAGCTGATATCTCTGTCTTCCTCTCTCTGTTTTCTGTCTCCATCTCAATCTCTCTCCCTCTCTCTGCCCACCCCCCTGTCGCTGTCCCTCTCTTTCCCCTCCTCTCTCCCTCTTCTTCCTCTCTCCATCTAGCTGAGGAAGGTGGTAGATATGTGTATTAACCCCGACCCAGAGAAGAGGCCGGACATCATGTATGTGTATGACGTCGCCAAACACATGCACGGCCAGACGCAGCAGGGCAGCTAAGTCTACACCTGAGGATACAARACGACCCGCATCTCTTCCTCTCTTCCCTCCTCCTCTCATCCCTCGCTTCCACATAAGGACAGGCAGACACCGATCTTGTCTTTCACACAATCATGTATTGAGTTTCTGAGAGTTCTGCAAAAAAAAGTMCTCTAATATAAGTGTTTCGTTTTCGTTTTGTTTAAGAGAAGGGGGTTATGTACAGTGCATTCGTAAAGTATTCGGACCCCTTCACTTTTTCCACATTTTGCTACTTTACAGCCTTATTCTAAAATGGATTAAATGTTTTTTGCCCCTCATCAATCTACACACAATACCCCATAATGACATACAGTTGAAGTCGGAAGTTTACATACACCTTAGCCAAATACATTTAAACTCAGTTTTTCACAATTCCTGACATTTAATCCTAGTAAAAAATCCCTGTCTTAAATCAGTTAGGATCACCACTTTATTTTAAGAATGTGAAATGTCAGAATAATAGTAGAGAGAATGATTTATTTCAGCTTTTATTTCTTTCATCACATTCCCAGTGGGTCAGAAGTTTTTACACACTCAATTAGTATTTGGTAGCATTGCCTTTAAATGCTTAACTTGGGTCAAACGTTTTGGGTAGCCTTCCACAAGCTTCCACAATAAGGTGGGTGAATTTTGGCCCATTCCTCCTGACAGAGCTTATGTAACTGAGTCAGGTTTGCAGCTTCCTTGCTCGCACACACTTTTTCAGTTCTGCCCACAAAATTTCTATGGGATTGAGGTCAGGCTTTGTGATGGCCACTCCAATACCTTGACTTTGTTGTCCTTAAGCCATTTTGCCACAACTTTGGAAGTATGCTTGGGGTCATTGTCCATTTGGAAGACCCATTGCGACCAAGCTCAATATATCCACATAATTTTCCTTCCTCATGATGCAATCTATTTAGTGAAGTGCACCAGTCCCTCCTGCAGCAAAGCATCCCCACAACATGATGCTGCCACCCCCGTGCTTCACGGTTGGGGATGGTGTTCTTTGGCTTGCAAGCTTCCCCCTTTTTCCTCCTAACATAACGATGGTCATTATGGAAAAATAGTTATATTTTTGTTCATCAGACCAGAGGATATTTCTCCAAAAAGTACAGTCTTTGTCCCATGCAGTTGCAAACCGTGGTCCGGCTTTTTTTATGGTGGTTTGGAGCAGTGGCTTCTTCCTTGCCGAACGGCCTTTCATGTTATGTCGATATAGGACTCGTTTTACTGTGGATATAGATACTTTTACCTGTTTCCTCCAGCATCTTCACAAGGTCTTTTGCTGTTGTTCTGGGAGTGATTTGCACTTTTCGCACCAAAGTACGTTCATCTCTAGGAAACAGAACGCCTCTCCTTCCTGAGCGGTATGACGGCTGCATGGTCCCATGGTGTTTATACTTGTGTACTATTTTTTGTACAGATGAACATGGTACCTTCAGGCGTTTGGAAATTGCTCCCAAGGATGAACCAGACTTGTGGAGGTCTACAATTTCTTTTCTGAGGTCTTGGCTGATTTCTTTTGATTTTCCTAGAAAATCAAGCAAAGAGGCACTGAGTTGGAATGTAGACCTTGAAATACATCCACAGGTACACCTCCAATTGACTCAAATGAGTTCAATTAGTATATCAGAAGCTTCTAAAGCCAAGACATCATTTTCTGGAATTTTCCAAGCTGTTTAAAGGCACAGTCAACTTAGTGTATGTAAACTTCTGACCCACTGGAATTGTGATACAGTGAATTATAAGTGAAATAATCTGTCTGTAAACAATTGTTGGAAAAATTACTTGTCATGCACAAAGTAGATGTCCTAACCGACTTGACAAAAACTATAGTTTGTTAACAAGAGATTTGTAGAGGGGTTGAAAAATGAGTTTTAATGACTCCAACCTAAGTGTATGTAAACTTCCGATTTCAACTGTATACAAAAAATAATAATAGTATGAAATATTACATTGACATAAAAATCAGAACGTTTACTCAGTACTTTGTTGAAGCACCTTTGGCAGTGATTACAGCCTCGAGTCTTCCCATTCTTCTCTGCATTCCTCTCAAGCTCTGTCACATTGGATTGGAGTGTCGCTGCGCAGCTGTTTTCAGGTCTCCCAGAGATGTTCGATCGGGTCAACGATGAGACAGCCTATAGGGAGGAGGTCAGAGAACTGGCAGTGTGTGCCAGGACAACAACCTCCTTCAATGTGAGCAAGAAAAGGAGCTGATCGTGGACACAGGAAAAGGCGCCGAACAGGCCTCCATTAACCTCTAACACTCTACCCCGGGTCCGGGAGCACCCCCCACCCCCCCACACACTGATTAGCATAGCTAGCATAGCTTCACAAGTAGATAGTAGCATCTAAATATCATTAAATCACAAGTCCAAGACACCAGATGAAAGATACAGATCTTGTGAATAAAGCCACCATTTCAGTATTTTAAAATGTTTTACAGGGAAGACAAAATATGTAAATCTATTAGCTAAACACGTTAGCAAAATACACCACTATTCTAACTCATCAGTTTCTTACTCCTTCAGGTGCATCACCAATTCGGCTCAACTAAGATATTGATAGCCAATAACCTATTAAAAAACCATCAGATGACAGTCTGATAACATATTCATGGTATAGGATAGTTTTTGTTAGAAAAAAGTGCATATTTCAGGTAGAAATCACAGTTTACATTGCACCGACCACACAAATTGACTAGAATTACTAGATAGAGCAACGTGTATGACCAATACTCATCATAAAACATTTCATAAAAATAGACAAAGCATAGCAATGGAAAGACCCAGTTCTTGTGATTTCAGACCATATTTCAGATTTTCTAAGCGTTTTTCAGCGAAAACACCATAAATCGATAAGTTAGCATACCACATGTGCAAAACGTTACCAGAGCATCGATTCCAGCCAAAGAGCGCTATAACGTAATCACCGCCAAAATAATTAATTTTTTCACTAACCTTCTCAGAATTCTTCCGATGACACTCCTGTAACATCATTTTACAACATACATATACAGTTTGTTCGAAAAGGTGCATATTTAGCCATACAAAACCGTGGTTACACAATAAAAATACAGGAAATCAAGCCTCAATATGTCTGACGTCATCTATCAGAGTGATCTAGTTTAATTGAAAGCTAATCATATACTTGACTAAAAAATACAGGGTGACAGGAATCGAAAGACAAATTAGTTCTTAATGCAACCGCTGATTTACATTTTTAAAATTATCCTTACTTTTCAATACAGGGTTCGCCAAGTGAAGCTATACCAAACAAAATGGCGAAATATGCGTTTAAATATTTCGACAGAACAACGATTTATCATATTAAATATTGCTTACTTTGAGCTTTTTCCATCAGATTCTTGGGCAATGTATCCTTTCTATGTTATAAACGTCTTTTGGTCGATAGTGTCCTCTGTCCTTCGAAATGTCCACCACCAACGACCGACACCCCGAAACGTTTCCAAACTAAAAAGTGCACGACAAATAAATTCCTCAGAATCGCACTAAACGGATATAAATTGCTATAAAACGTCAAATGAACTACATTATGATGTTTTTAACAACTATAACGACTGAAAACATGACCGGAGAAATATTGCTGGTTAGACAACGATTTGGAATGAGGCAAGTCCGATGTCCTTCACGCTTCAGGCGCGCGACGAGAAAGGGCGGTCCTATACATTTTGTGGTTTTATAAGCTGGGATTGTGCAAAGACTCCATTCAAAACGTGATGACGTACAGACACCCAGAGGAAGACGTAGGCAGTGTCGGTTTCTTCATAGCATTCACTGTCGCCTTAAAAACAGACTCCAGATCAGGGTAAAAATTTCTGAAATCTGACCCCTGTCATGAAAAGTGCTGTAGATATTGTTCTGTACCACTCAGAGACAAAATTCCAACTTCTATAGAAACTAGAAGGTGTTTTCTATCCAATAATAACAATAATATGCAATTGTACGATCAAGAATTTAGCACGAGGCAGTTTAATTTGGAGACCCAAATATGCTAATGCGGAACAGCACCCCCTATAGTTGCAAAGAGTTAACATCAACGGGGCTGTAGTGGAGCGGGTTGAGAGTTTCAGGTCCTTGGTGTCTACATCACCAACGAACTATCATGGTCCAAACACACCAAGACTGTCATTCAGAGGGCACGACAAAACCTTTTCCCACTCAGGAGACTGAAAAGATTTGGCATGGGGTCCCCAGATCCTCAAAAAGTTCTACAGCTGCACCATTGAGAACATCCTGACCGGTTGCATCACCGCCTGGTATGGCAACTGCTCGGCATCTGACCGTAAGGTGCTACGGAGGGTAGTGCGMACGGCCCAGTACATCACTGGGGCCCAGCTTCCTGCCATCCAGGACCTATATAATAGGCAGTGTCAGAGGATAAAAATTGTCATAAAAAAGAGGATAAAAATGTCCATAACATTATCAGAGACTCCAGTCACTCAAGTCATGGACACGCACGTCAAGCGGTACCGGAGCGCCATGTCTAMGACCAAATGGCTCCTTAACAGCTTCTACCCCCAAGCCATAACACTGCTGAAAAAATAATCAAATGGCCACCGGACTATTTCATTGACCCGTTTGTTTTGTACACTGCTGCTACTCGCTGTTTATTATCTATGCATAGTCACTTCACCCCTACCTACATGTACAAATGACCTCAACTAACTTGTACCACCACACACGGACTCGGTACCGGTACCCCCTGTATATAGCCTCGTTATTGTGTTATTTTTTRATTTTATTTTTMAACTGTTCTTGAACTGCACTGTTGATTAAGGGCTTGTAGGTAAGCATTTCACGGTAAGTTCTACACTTGTTGTTTTCAGCTCATGTGACAAAAAAAGTTTGATTTGAAGTCCGGGCTCTGGCTGGGCCACTCAAAGGCATTCAGAGACTTGTCCCGAGACCACTTATGAGTTGTCTTGGCTGTGTGCTTAGGGTCGTTGTCCTGTCGGAAGGTGAACCTTCACCTATCTGAAGTCCTGAGCGCTCTGGAGCAGGTTTTCATCAAGGATCTCTCAGTACTGCCACCACCATGCTTCACCATAGGGATGGTATTGGCCAGGTGATGAGCGGTGCCTGGTTTCATCCAGACGTAACATTTGGCATTCAGGCCGAAGAGTTGGTTTCATCAGACCAGAGAATCTTGTTTCTTATGGTCTGAGTCCTTTAGGTGTCTTTTGGCAAACTCCAAGCGGGCTGTCATGCACCTTTTACTGAGGAGTGGCTTCCATCTGGCCACTTTASCATAAAGGCCTGATTTGGTGGAGTGCTGCAGAGAAGGTACTCCCATTTCCACAGAGTGAACTTCGGGTTCTTGGTCACCTCCCTGACCAAGGCCCTTCTATCCCGATTGGGCGGCCAGCTCTAGGAAGAGTCTTGGCGGTTCCACGCTTCTTCCATTTGAGAATGATGGAGGCCACWTTGTTCTTGGGGACCTTCAATGCTGCAGAAATCTGTTGGTACCCTTCTCCAGATCTGTGCCTTGACACAATCCTGTCTCGGGGCTCTACAGATAACTCTTTCAACCTCATGGCTAGGTTTTTGCTCTGAAATGCACTGTCAACTGTGGGACCTTACATAGACAGGTGTGTGCCTTTCCAAATCATGTCCAATCAATTTAATTTACCGCGGGTAGAGTCCAATCAAGTTGTAGAAACATCTCAAGGATGATCAATGGAAACAGGATGCACCTGAGCTCAATTTCGAGTCTCATAGCAGGGTCTGAATACTTATGTAATTAAGGTATTATTATTTATTTTTTTCAAAAATGTTCACAAATGTCTAAACCTGTTTTTGCTTTGTCATTATGGGTTATTGTGTGTAGATTGGGGAAGGAAAAAAAATGTAATACATTTTATAATAAAAAAAAATAAATAAGTGTCACATTTGCCTAATACAACAGGCCTTACCGAGAAATGCTTAGTTACAAGCCCTTAACCAACAATGCAGTTCAAGAAAAAGAGTTAAGAAAATATTTACTAAATAAACTTTAGTAAAAAATGTAATAAAAAGTAAAATAACAATAACGAGGCWGTATACAGGGGGTACCGAGTCAATGTGCAGGTTGTGCAGGGGTACAGGTTAGTCAAGGTAATTTGTACATGTAGGTAGGGGTGAAGTGACTATGCATAGATAATAAACAGRGTAACGCTGTAACGTAACAAAATGTAGAATAAGTGAAGAGGTCTGAATACTTTTCGAATGCACTGTGTCCCAGATATATCCTCTCTCTATTCCTGTTGCGTTTAAAGATTGCTGCGGTTAAGAAACTTTAGATTTTTCTGTTGTACCCTCCTGCCCTGCCCTGGGGTGATGGAGGACTTTCAGAGGATTAGGATCTCAAGTTAGGATTTAACATTAAGTAGTCTGCTGACACCTGTGTTACTAATGTATTTTGATAAATATCAATGAATATGTACTATATACACACACACACACACACACACACACACACACACACACAGCAGAATCTGCAAAATATTAATGTTGAGTATTGTTATTTTAGGAACAGAATACTGTTAAGTGTAGATTATCTGTAGATTAGATTCTAAATCGTAACAACAACCAGACAGGAAAAAATTTATTAAGTGTTTTGATGGTTAAATGTTGCTGCGTTGCACTTTTTACCCCGGTACTGATAGGAAGGTGTGGTAATATGGCAGTGAATGTATTTCAGGAAGGATTGTGCTATGTATTTTACCAAAGAGCAGGGTAGTGAGCGAGTGAGAGAGCGCGAGTGTGAGAGAGAGAGAGAACTAGGAATGAGGTACAGTAGGTAGAGAGACGTCGCTAGWTAACAGCAAGGTTATCCATGTATGTACTTGGTAATGTACATTTTATTGCTAAATATGCACTGTTGGAGCTAGAAACATAAGCATTTTGTTGCACCTGCGATAACATCTACAAACCGTGTACGCGACCAATACATTTTGATTTCATTTGAATGTTAATGAAATAATAACTAATATAAAAGCTTTGTCTGGGTAGCGCGGTCCATGACATGAGAAACAAAATGAAAACAGAAGTGCCTGTTAAAGTTATTAGTTATAATTCTAACTAATACTCCAACCCTATTTTTTTGTTTTAAAATAAGCCCACTCTTAGACTTGGGAGTAGGCTCACCATAGATTTTAAATAGGACAGCTAGTAATCAACCATTTTGTTTTGTTTTTGTGTGTGCTTTAGTTTTTTATCTGTGGTAGGGTGGTGAACTGAACTGATGCCTAAGTTTAAACAATGATCACGTTGATACATCAAATCACCATTGTGCTGATGTCTGTCGTTGTTGTTTGATTGGGGAAATGAACAACAGTGATACAATTAATTTCCATTGCACGTCTTGCTGATGTTTTTCTTTGTTTCCACAATGTCCCACCAACTGATTGTTTGCTATATTCCATTTCAATATTCAAGTTCTGTCTTTTACAAACTCAGGCCTCTGTACACGCCATTATTACACCTTTGATGCCTTTCTCTACTCATCTTTCAGTGTCTGTAACTAATGGAAAATTAGCTGTACAGTAAGGGAGTTTTGTTAGTTACAATACATGCCTTATCAATAATGTCCTACTAACAMAATGGCTTTTGCACAACACCATCATCAGTTTATGGAAAATGTTGCAWAGATGATACCAAATGTAAAATGGTATTTATTTGATCAGATAACAGTTAASAGGATTGACAGTTTATTCAAGTGTCTTTTTAAATGTTTTGCTTTTCTTTCGGCTCTTGTTTTGGTAAAGATAAACATAATTTAGTCCTATTGCTTTGTAGAAGATTAAAGATGCCGTCCAGGACCTTAAGCGCTTACAAATTCGTAACATATCATGAATTGCAAAAAAAACGGAATTTCTACAAAATGCATTATGTAGTACACACTTTTCGGGATCCGTTTTGGCTTGTGAGTACTACTTTCAAAAATACTGGCTGAAATTATACAAAACCTCTACAGGATCACTCTAAGTAATGTATTTGCCTTAAAAAATGTATAACCCTGTAAAGACACACAGGTTGTCGTATGGAGGAAAGCACCAAGGCTCTTTTTTTAATGCTCATTGTGGGCACACACACACCGTTCTTTCGCTCGATTAGATTGCTCACAGGGGTGATGACCTCGGCTCCATTGGTACTGTGATGAGGATACTACACTCCCCTACATATGTATTTGCACAGTGAAGCTAAAACTTTTAATTTGGCTCTATACTCTAGCTTTTTGGATTTGAGATCAAATGTTTTATGAGGCAACAGCACATAATGTCACCTGTATTTGAGGATATTTTCATACTTATCTTTTTTACCGTTTAGAAATGAAAGCACTTTGTGTATCTAGTCCCCCCATTTGAAGGTGTAGTAAGTATTTGAACAAATTCACTTATAGTGTATTACAATTAGAGAAGTTTAGTATTTGGTCCCATATTCCTACACGCAATGACTACATCAAGCTTGTGACTTTACAAATTTGTTGGATGCATTTGCAGTTTGTTTTGGTTGCGTTTCAGAGTATGTTGTGCTCAATAGAAATGAATGGTTAATGGTTGTCATGTGAGTCACTTTAATTGTAAATAAGAATATAATATGCTTCTGAAAACTTCTACATTTAATGTGGATCCTACCATGATTAGGGATAATCATGAATTAATTGTGAATATTGATGAGTGAGAAAGTCATAAATATTATATCCCCCACCCCTGAAAAAATGATGCTAACCTCCCATGTTATTAGTAATGGTGAGCGGTTTGTTTTTGGGTCATGAACCTTTGTGCATCTGTAAGTGAATTTGTTCGAATACTATAAGTGCATTCATGTCTAACTGCTAAAACAGATGTGTATGAAAATACCCTCAAACAAACGGTGGCATTCTGCACTGTCGCCTCATATAAAACATTTCATCTCAAGTCCAAAATGCTGGAGTATAAAACCAAATTAAAAGTTTTAGATTCACTGTCCAAATAAACACGTAGAGGAGTGTATATTATTCCTACCAGCCCTCTGAAGTTCTTATTGAAGTATTGGGAAGAAAAAATAGTTTTTGAACATTTCATGGCTGTCTTTCAAGATGTGCATCATAATTGCTTTGTATGCTAACTGAATGCAATAAAGTAAAAATGATTTTGCAACATTGGTCTGGATGATAACATGTCGCCCGCATACACTTCTTTTGAATGAAGATGGATCTCAAAGTCTCACAACTCGTTCAGACATCATTCTATCAGTGAATGCCTTTGACTGTACAAATCAATCAAATCCTGTCACATTCTTTATACTGTACGCTGCTTGTCAAATGAGAAATGCTTGCTAACACGGATYTAAACACATTTGTGTACAAAATTTGAGAGAAATACCTTTTTTGTGCGCATTTGAACATTTCTGGGATCTTTTTTTTAACTCATGAAACAGGACCAAKACTTWTATTTTTTTAAATAATGTTTTTTAACCTTTATTTAACTAGGCAAGTCAATTAAGAACKAATTCTTATTTACAAGGACSTCCTACACCGGCCAAACCCGGACAACGCTGAGCCAATTGTACGCCGCCCTATGGGACTCCCAATCACGGCCGGTTGTGATACAGCCTGGATTTCTTTACATGTTGCATTTTTGCTCAGTGTATAAACATGATTGTTTTTGTGTTATGAGAACATTTTCCACAAACTAACAAATGTTCTGGGAACTTTCACAGAACCAATTTTGGTTTGCTAGGAAAACATTACTAGTACATTGTGTTATTACATTACCTGGAAACCTAATTAGAAATTATGCGGGATGTTCTATGGTGGTTGTTACAGATGTTGTGCACAACATTCCAATGAATATTAGGATACATATATATTTTTTAAAGGGGATAGATCAGCTATGAAATTAGCAGGTAGAATTGAAGTCTATCAAATAACATTTCAAATCCTCTTATACACTCAGTGGCCAGTTTATTAGGTACACCCATCTAGTACTGGGTTCGACTCCGCTCTGCCTACAGAACAGCCTGAATTATTTGGGGTATTGACATATTGCTCAATTCGTATCAAGGGACCTAACCTATGCCAGGAAAATATTCCCCACACTATTACACCACCACCACGAGCCTGTACCGTTGACATGAGGCACAATGCTGCTTATGCATATCCTGACTCTCCCATCAGAATGACGCAACAAGAACCGTGATTCGTCGGACCAGGCAATGTTTTTCCACTCCTCAWTTGACCAGTGTTGGTGATCACGTGCCTATTGGAGACGCTCTTTTAGCTGATAGGAGTGGAACCTGTGTGTTCGTCTGCTGCAATTGRCCATCCGTGACAAGGATCGGAGAGTTGTGCGGTCCGAGATGCCTTTCTGCACATCACAGTTYTACTGCYCCGTTATTTGCCTGTTTGTGGCCCGCCTGTTAGCTTGCACAATTCTTGCCATTCTCCTTCAACCTCTCATCAATGAGCTTTTAGTCCGCAGGWCTGCCGTGTAGTGGATGTTTGTCGCACCATTCTCGGTAAACCCTAGACCAGTGGTCACCAACCTTTGTTTCTAAGTCCAGATCTATTTCTTAGTCCAAAAGCTAACCGAGATCTTACCGTTCAATATTTTTTTTAAACATGACTTAAAAAACATGTCTTAAAAATCATGTGCAGAAGGCTATAGGCACAATACATTATCACTGCACTTCAAAATTGTAGGTACAGTATATGATCGCACTGGTAATAGATCATTTGTTGTATTACTTGTGAGGCACAGCTGTGTGCACAATAATTCGCTTTTTTTATTGTACTGATCTGATGGCATGCATTTGATGGTCAGTCTGAYGGGAGGGAGGGAGCAACGGTGAGGCTGCCTCTCACCCCTCCGCTCACTGTCCCGCCGCCCTCCCTCCCTCCAGAGAAAAGGGGACACAGTCTTCCAGCTGATGGAGAAACTCAAGTCGCACTGCATTATTTCTGCCTCATACACCAATTCATGCTCTTACTCCTATGACCAGAGGATGTGAAATATTCCTTGATATTAAAAAAGATACAAGACGCTAAAAATAACAACGCAAGTTTATTGACACACTTTGCTATACTCATACATTGCAGCTGCAGTGCTGGTTGTAGCGCGACTGGAAGTAGGAAGAATGCGCATTTTAAGTCTTATAAAATTGTTKAACTTAAATATGAACTTAGTTATAWAAACATCAGCTCTTTGCTGTATTCTTTGTCTAGCTCTAGTCATGGTTTTAAAACTTGAAATCTCACAGTATCAACTTTGCTGTGTGCTCAAGGCTTCTTTTTACAACCTATGGCTTGAGAAAGCTCAGCTCACCATGTCTGCAGTTATCTGATTGGCKAGCGGTAGGCCTATAGGTGCACTTGATTTGCTTTTCTGGGCCTGCCGGGTATTCTGAGTTCTACCTTCACACACATGAAATGGTTCAAAATGGGAACACATTGCCTTTCCTGGCGCTAGGGCTGGTTAATCAAGTGCAGCCACCGCCAACAGGGCAACTTTTTTTTATAATTAGGAATGCAAGGCTTTAATTATTATTATTATTATTTATTTTTTTAACAGACTACTGCCCTAGACATTGTCATGCGTAAAAAGTCCAGGAGGTCAGCCATTTCTGAGATATTGTAACCGACGAGCATACCACGCTCAAAGTCGCTTAGGTCACTAGTTTTGCCCATTATAATGTTCAATCGAACAGTAATTGAATGCCTGTCTGCCTGCTTTATATAGCAAGCCACGTATTTCCAGCGGCGATTTTAGCATGTAAATCTTGGTGGGGCAAAAAATAATAATGTGGGATGTTTGCCAGCAAAGCCACTACACTTTTGTATGCCAGCAAAGCCACTACACTACTTTTGAAATGTACATCGACAGAATTCAGAACATGGGCTGTTCTTACAGTGTTCTCCCTGTACAACAAGTCAGAACCGTAGGATAAATAAAGGGGGCATTTAAACAGACAAGGAAAGATCTTACAATATTTGATGATTACATTTCTCAAAACCAGGTTATAGGCTACATGTGCACCCCCAAGTCAGAACAGTAGGTGAAATTAAGAMGTGAATTTAGCTAAAATTAGGGTGAGGGTGAGGCACATGGGCTACTAACACCTTACTACATAACATCCTTAGAATTACTTTCTTAGCTACAGTATACATATCTCCCTGGCATATTACATAATTTATGCAGCAGCATACAAGACATTTTTGGACTCACCGTGTTGTGCTGTGCTCACTTGTCCTTCGCACCATAAATTTTGTCATCAAAGTCTGGCATTCTCTGAATTTATGGTGCTTTCAAGACAACTGGGAAGTTAAATCATGATGACGTCAGTGATCTTCAACTCGTAGCTCTAGAAAGAGGCTTGAGTTCCCTATTTACAATTGCGAGTTGGAGGAAAGTTCAAAACATATTTTCCCAGTCGTAGCTCATTTTCCCCGAGTTCCCAGTTGTCTTGAACTCACTGAAGTCAGATTTTGCAGTTCCAAGTTGWTGTTTTGAGCACGGCACAAATCATGCTTCATTGACAGCATGGCTAATGTTGAATGTTTATCATTTTAAACTAGGAAAAGAGACCCTTAATATTAGACTTGGGACCACACAGCCACTCCACTGAATAGCAGGCCAATGATTGCTATGCAATGCTTGCAAATAGCAACTGATTCCTTCCAAACCACTCATTGTTGAATTTTTCTGTCCAATGGCCGATGAACACTGATACGTTTTAACTATAATTTCTATTCATTATTTCTCTTCATATGACAAAGAMTAAAAAGGATTTGCCAGTAGATTGTTGACTTGATTTATGATGATGACTGCGAGCTAAGATTTTGAAAGTATGATGTTGACAGTCCAATCAAAGCTACTGTAGATATAACGTAATTTTATCTGTGGCCTTTAATGACCTTTAGTCTTCTTGGATTGGCACTTCTGATTTAACTCTATGGCAGCACCCAAGGGGCTTGAATTTTCGAGCTCTACCCTTAGACTTGGRGGCTACGTAGTGTCCCCATGAGTGACAGAACACTGAGCCAATCACAGCGCAACGCTCCATATTTTCTYCTATGCTTGCCCCACCACCACAGAAACACTGAGCTAGGCTGAAACACCTGCATTTTGGAGCTCCCTTGCTATGCGGCTTTATTAACTCAATGATATATATTTTTTACATTGGCAAAACAGGCCAGCCCAAAAAATCTAAAAACTTTTTTTTTTTTTTTCTGCGTAAATCACATTTTCATGAATGAGTTGGTGTACCTAATAAACTGTATGTATATACTGTATGTAACTGGTAACAATTTACTTTGACTACGTATCCATAACACATTTATTACACATCTGAAAGCATTTCTTGAACGTTGTTATAACAGGTTCCTACCGCATTATTAAAAGTTAATGAAATATATCCATAGCATATCTATAGCACATTCATGTCTTGCTATGCAAGAGCTCATATTTAGGTATCTTAATAGATGCATCATTACAATGAAATATGCTGATATTCAGTGAGCTCAAAGTATTGGGACAGTGACAAATTGAAACGATACAGTGSCTATGAGGTTAAAGTGCAGACTGTCAGCTTTAATTTGAGGGTATTTTCATCCATATCCGGTGAACCATTTAGGAATTACAGCACTTTTTGTACATAGTACCCCCATTTTAGGGGACCAAAAGTACTTACAGTATATGTGTATTAAAGTAGTCAAAAGTTTAGTATTTGGTCCCATATTCCAAGCACGCAATGATTACATCAAGCTTGTGACTCAACAAATTTGTTGGATGCATTTGCTGTTTGTTTTGGTTGTGTTTCAGATTAGTTTGTGCACAATTAGAAATTCATGGTAAATAGTGTGTTGTTTCATTTTGGAGTCACTTTTATTGTAAATAAGAAAATAATATCTTTCTAAACACTTCTATATGAATGTGGATTCTACTATGATTACGGATAGTCCTGAATGAATCATGAATAATGATGAGTGAGAAAGTCACTGAAGCACAAATATCATACCCCCAAGACATGCTAACCTCTCRCCATTACAATAACAGGGGTGGCACATGATATTTGTGTCTAACTTTCTCACTAATCAACATTCATGATTCATTCAMGAMTATCCGTAATCATGGTAGCATCCACATTAATCTGTCCACAATAATCCCAATGCCCAATGGCCCCTCGCCCCTGGTTGGAGGATTTAAGATTATTTTGTTTATTTCTTAATCGCACTGTTTCAGCCAATCAATCACTCCAATCTTAATTCCAACCCGCAGATGTACACAAACTTTTAAACATTGCCGTACATTAATACTTTTGTCTCTAATCCATACATTTTATGCCCCCTTAATGTTATCATTAGATCWGAATTTTAAAGCTAACAGTTCAATGGCCATAATAAATAAATATGGTGACAGAGGGCACCTTTTTTTAACGCCTTTTAACAATTCAAACTTCTGAGTAGTAACAGTAAATTAAAGGATTGTTGTACGTTACTTTTACCCATCTTATGAGAGATTCTACAAAGTTCATCCAGGCACTTATAAAAAGATTCTAGACGTACTGTATCAAAGGCTTTCTCAAAATCCCCTATAATAATTATACTTGGTTTCCCTGCATTCTCATAGTTTTCAATAATTTATAGTAGTTTTCTAATGTTGTATCCAATATATCTTCCTTTTAAGAATCCCATCTGATCGTGATGAATAATGTTTGGTTGGACCTTTTTAATTCTATGAGCAATACATTTTGCCAGTATTTGTGCTTCGGAACATCAAAGGGCCTTGAATTGTTTTTAAGAGACTGGGTCTTTGTACTGCCCTTCAGTAGAAGAGATATCAGTCTGTCTTTTGTGTGTCCAACAGGTTGCCATTTATATATGAGTAATTAAAACATGATATTAATGGCTCTTTTGGTAGTTCATAAAAAGTTTGATTGTCATGCCATCGAGGCCAGGGGTTTTCCCCTTCTGAAAAGAATCAATTTCCAACCATAGGCATTCGCAATAATTGTTTTGTGTTGAGTATAGTTTCACATGCTTGTTTTGGGAGAAGGATATCACAAAACTCATCCTCAAGTGAGGTTGGAGGAACTTGACAAGAGAAATTTGTTAAAATATTTTACTCCTTTGGTGAGAAGGATTTSTCCATTGTTTGTAACTATTTTCTGTAGGTTATTTTTGGTCGTGTTTCTGTACTGAACAAAAATGTAAATGAAACATGTAAAGTGTTGGTCCCATGTTGCATGAGCTGAAATAAAAGATCCCAGATAAGTTCCATACACAAAGTGAGCATTTCTCCTTTGCCAAGATAATCTATTCACCTGACAGGTGTGGCATATCAAGAAGATGATTAAATGGTATAATCATTGCAGTACATCCAACCGGCCTCCCAACCACAGACCACATGTAACCACGCCAGCCCAGGACCTCAGCATCTGGCTTCTTCACCTGCYGGATTGTATGAGACCAGCCACCCGGGCATCTGATGAAACTGTAGATTTGTACAACCGAAAAARTTCTGCAGAAACCGTCTCAGGGAAGCTCATATGCGTACTCGTCGTCCTCTCCAGGGTCTTGACCTGACTGCAGTTCGGCATCGTAACRGTCTTCAGTGGGAAAATGCTCACCTTCGATGGCCACTGGCATGCTGGAGAAGTGTGCTCTTTACGGAAGAATTGCGGTTTCATCAGTACCAGGCAGATGGCATACGGTGTCGTGTAGGCGAGTGGTTGGCTGATGTGAACAGAGTGCCCCATGGTGGCTTGGGGTTATGGTATGGGCAGGCATACGCAGGCATACGCTACAGACAACAAACACAATTGCATTTTATTGATGGCAATTTGAATGCACAGAGATACCATGACGAGATCCCGAGGCCCAGTTTTGTGCCATTCATCCGCCGCCATTACCTCATGTTTTAGCATGATAATGCACGGCCCCATGTCACAAGGATCTGTACACAATTCCTGGAAGTTTGAACATGCCCCAGTTCTTTCATGGCCTGCATACTCACAAGACATGTCACCCATTGAGCATGTTTGGGATGCTCTGGGTCGATGTGTACAYCAATGTGTTCCAGTTCCCGCCAATATGCAGCAACTTCGCATAGCCATTGAAGAGGAATGGGACAACATTCCACAGGCCACAATAAACAGCCTGATCAACTCTATGCAAAGGAGATGTGTGGCACTGCATGAGGCAAATGGTGCTCACACCAGATAGTCACTGGTTTTCTGATCCACGCCCCTACCTTGTGTACCGAGTCATATGAAATCCATAGATTAGGGCCTAATTAATGTATTTCAATTGACTGATGTCCTTTATATGAACTGTAACTCAGTAAAATCGTTGAAATTGTTGCATGTTGCATTTATATTTTTGTATTTGAAGGTTTTGGAAGAAGGTTTTCTTCGCAGTTCAATTTGCTGTTTTAAAAGAATAAATAAAACCCAATCTTTCCTGAATAAGTTTCTCAAACTCCTTTTGTTTTGCGTCTAGATTATTCAGTGCTTCTGTAGTACATTCATCAACACCATTGATGTGTAATTTTAGATTTTCTATTTCTGTTGGAAGTCTGTTCTCCGTAGACCAATACCATTTTAGACTGACCAGGTGAGTCCAGGTGAAAGCTATGATCCCTTATGGATGTAATTTGTTAAATCCACTTCAATCAGTGTACATTTAGGGGGGGGAGACAGGTTAAAGAAGGATTTTTAAGCATTGAGACAATTGGGACATGGCTTGTGTATGTGTGGTATTCAGAGGATGAATGGGCAAAACAAAAGATTAGTCCCTTTGAACGGGTATGGTAGTAGGTACCAGGCTCACAGGTTTGTGTCAAGAACTGCAACGCTGCTGGGTTTTTCATGTGCAATAGTTTCCCGTATGTATTAAGAATTGTCCACCACCRAAAGGACATCCAGCCTACTTGACACAACTGTGGGAGGCAGTGGAGTCGACATGGGCCATCATCCCTGTGGAACGCTTTCGACACCTTGTAGAGTCCATTCCCCAGCGAATTGAGGCTTTTCTGGGGGCAAAGGGGGGGAGGGGTGCAACTCAATATTAGGACTGTGTTCTTAATGTTTTGTACACTCAATCTTAGTTGATGATCTGATGGCATTCAATTCTCAATCAATAGTTTTTCATCTTTTGGCACCATAGAAAAGGATACCAGAAAATCATACTAGCTTTAAGGCTCCTCCAAGTATATCATTTGAGGGTTTTTAAGCCTCCAAATGTCAGTCAATTCCAACGTGTCCATAATATTTGTAATCTCTTTGTGCACCAGCAYAGYTTGATACWTGGTAGTATGATTGCCTTTATGGTCTATTGACATACTTAAAACTGTGTTGTAGTACCATACCATTATAATAGAGTTATTTTGGAGACTAATTTGATTATTAGATATATTTTCAAAGATGTTTGGATCGTCATTATTTGGTCCATTTAGATTTATGAGCCATATCTGTTTATAAACAAGTAGTATATTCAATGCAATCTATCTATAGCAGAATGTACCTTATGATCATATTATAAACAATCAAGATCTTAACAGCTTTTGAATTATTTGGCAGAAATAGATTTGAATATATTTAATGGGTTTCTTATAAACAATAAATATGATCATCCTTGTAAACACTGCCTATAATTTTCCTATTATCAGCGAAACCATTGGAATTATAGCTAGCTATAATTAATTCACCAATTACCACGACGGGTTATATTTTGAGAGACTTACCTCTATCCTTGTCACTATTTTGACATATTTATCCATACCTACCAGAATCAATGCCTGTCTGTTAACACATAGCTGTATCATGATAGATGCCTTGCTAAACATACTGTAGCTCCAGCTGGCTCTTAAGAAGAACTCTAGTTGTCCTACAATTTCCCACCTGCAAAAACCATCCCAAGTAGGGTTGTCGTCCCTGTGACTGGCAGACCACCCCTGTACACATGGATCCTAGGGCCCTTAAGAAGTTGGGTCCCCGAGGGCCTTCCAAGTGGCACAGTGGTCTAAGGCACTGAATCGCAGTGCTTGAGGCGTCACTACAGACCCGGATTCGATCCCAGACTTTGTCACAACTGGTCTTGATCGGGAGTCCCATAGGGCGGCACAGAATTGGCCCAGCGTCGTCCGGGTAAGGGGAGGGTTTGGTCGGGGGGGCTTTACTTGTCTCARCGCGCTRTAGCGACTCCTTGTGGCGGACGCCTGCAGGCTGACTTCGGTCGTCAGTTGAACGGTGTTACCTCCGACACATTGGTGAAGCTGGCTTCCGGGTTAAGCGGGCAGGTGTTAAGAGCGGTTAGGCGGGTCATGTTTCGGAGGACGCATGACTAAACCTTCGCCTCCCTCAAGCCCATTGGGGGTTGCAACGATGAGATAAGATTGTAATTTGATTGCAATTGGAGAACAATTGGGGAGAAAATTTGGTAAATGGGACCCTTCCCTTGAAAAGAGGACAAGGTGCCACTTACAGAACAAACCAGGTTTAGATCCATAAGCATTTCGAACCCTTTTTGACTCGGTTGTACTATATATATTATTTACATTTTTATCTGCATTCCGAGAAATGTCATTTAAACAACTATATATATATATATATATATCAAAAACTTTAATGTTTTTGGGATGTTATCCAATGTTAGATAAAACCCTAATGGGAATTCTAGCTAATGTTCTGGAATGCGTGTATGAGGCTAATAACCAAATGTGTCTACTACCGTTGCCGCTACAGAGTGTAGAAAGATGAAAGAAACCATTGTTGAAATACAATAAAAGACTGAGAAATGGAAAATGAATGAGAAATGGCTGATCTTGCTGATTTGGCAGTGGTACATTTACCAGACAGTGCATTTTAGAAACAGGTGGGACTTTTTTTGTGCAGAATGTACAGATTGGTTTTGGGAAACGAATGAGCCAATCTTCTAGCATTTTTGCAAGATTTAGACGTACTTTAAAAGCACCCACATGCCTCAGTGCTGACAGTTGAAAGTCGGTTTAATACACTTAGGTTGGGTCATTAAAACTCTTTTCAACCACTCCACAAATTTCTTGTTAACAAACTATAGTTTTGGCAAGTGTTAGGACATCTACTTTGTGCATGAACAAGTCATTTTCCAACAACGTTTACAGACAGATTATTTCACTTATAATTCACTGTATCACAATTCCAGTGGGTCAGAAGTTTACATACACTAAGTTGACTGTGCCTTTAAACAGCTTGAAAAATTCCAGAAATGATGTCATGGCTTTAAAGTTTCTGATAGGCTTATTACATCATTTGAGTCAATTGGGTGCACCTGTGGATGTATTTCAATGCCTACCTTTAAACTCAGTGCATCTTTGCTTGACGTCTGGGAATGTCAAAAGACACAGCCCAAAAAAACATTGTACCTCCACAAGTCTGGTTCATCTCTGGGAGAATTTCCAAGCCTGAAGGTACCAGTTCATCTGTACAAACAATAGTACGAAAGTATAAACACCATGGGACCATGCAGCGTCATACTGCTCAGGAAGGGAGGCGTTCCTCCTAGAGATGAACTTACTTTGGCGAAAAGTGCAATCAATCCAGAAACAGCAAAAGACCTTGTGAAGATGCTGAGGAAACAGGTACCAAAAGCATCTATATCCCAGTAAAACGAGTCCTATATCGACATAACCTGAAAGGCTGTTCAGCAAGGAAGTCACCCAAAACCGCCATAAAAAGCCAGACTACGGTTTGAACTGCAATGGGACGAAGATCGTACTTTTTGGAGAAATTCCTTTGTCTGATTAAACAAAAATAGAATGTTTAGCCATAATGACCATCGTTATGTTGGAGGAAAAGGGGGAGGCTTGCAAGCCGAAGAACACCATCCAACTGTGAAGCCAGGGGGTGGCAGCTCATGTTTGGGGGTGTTTTGCTGCAGGAGGACTGGTGCACTTCACAAAATAGATGGCAACATGAGGAAGGAAAAATGGGATATATTGAAGCAACATCTCATAACATCAGTCAGGAAGTGAAAGCTTGGTCGCAAATGGGTCTTCCAATGACAATGACCCAAGCATACTTCCAAAGTCTGGCAAAATGGCTTAAGGACAACAAAGTAGGTTTGGAGTGCCATCACAAAGCTCTGACCTCAATCCCATAGACCAATTTGTGGGCAGAACTGAAAAAGCGTGTGCGAGCAAGTAGGCCTACAAACCTGACTCAGTTACACCAGCTCTGTCAGGAGGAATGGGCCAAGATTCACCCAACTTATTGTGGGAAGCTTGTGGAAGGCTACCCAAAAGGTTTGACCCAATATAAACAATTTAAAGGCAATGCTACCAAATACTAATTGAGTGTATGTAAACTTCTGACCAACTGGGAATGTGATGAAAGAAATAAAAGCAAAATCATTATAAATCATTCTCTCTACTATTATTCTGACATTTCACATTCTTAAAATAAAGCGGTGATCCTAACTGACCTAAGACAGGGATTTTTTACTAGGATTAAATGTCAGGAATTGTGAAAAACTGAGTTTAAATGTATTTGGCTAAGGTGTATGTAAACTTCCGACTTCAACTGTATATAGTGTGTGTCTTGCAAAATACAGAGCTTTTTTTRCATAATTTTGTCCCACGTGGATGAGGAAAGGCAGGAATATGGAGTTGTTTTGGAGGACGCCAAAGCCTTTTTTTTGTCCGATTTATCATTGTATTTGCACATTTGAAATTCTCGTGGTSCATGAATGGCAACCAAAGCTTTAAAGATATTAGTTTGCTCGTTGACAAGATTCACCAGGAAATGTCTCCAACCTCAATAGTATACACCCTGGTTTATGATTTGAAAGCTGGTATTGTTAAAAGGTATTTTTTTATGTGTCCTAATGAATTTGTATAAACTATAAACAGGTTCAACTTAACATTTCTGTAGGTCTCAGTGCTCTAAAGGGCAACATGTTAGAGAGAGAGAGAGCGTGGGGTAGAAAGAGTGAGAAAGAGAAAGTGAGACAGAAAGAGAGAGCGTTTTGATCTACAGTACTGCAACATCCGTCCTTTAACTGATAAACTGCATAGCCCAGTTGGCAGCTGGTGTCAATCCCTAACATTATCACATACACACAAGGACTGCTTATCCTTAATCTATTATGGTCAGTCCAGCGCTGAGGGACAACAGTGAAGTACAAGCAGCCAAAATAAAATGCCAAATACCTCTCTAAAACAGTTGAGGGGTTTTAAAAGGCACGCACGGCCTGGTGCAGAAGCACTACCAGAATTTATAGAACCCCGGGCCTGTAAACAAAATTCGGAAGTATCACTGGAGCCTTCCGGAATTGGCGTTTTCACAAACTGTAACTATTGGAAACAAATGCTGTGTTAAAYTGGTTCAAAAGAAACCTGATCCACAATGTGGCTTTACAGGTGGCTGTGGTGGCGGGGTACATCTCAACCCCTCAACACAGCTGGTTTCACTTCCTGGGGGAGACTTTACTCACCCCAAACCCACTTTCTGTTGATCAGTCAGGAGAGACAGTAAATCTAAGATAAGGACACCATGGTTTTTTGGGATGTGGGTTTCTGTATGYCTTTCAATTGAGGTAATTTTGAATAAAAACAACACGTTTTGAGAAATCAGGATAAAATCTAAGTGTTTGATTTCATTTCTGGCCTCTATTTTAATCKAATTTTTGGATGTCTTACAGGTGACTTTAACGTCATGTGTCCAGCACAGTTATTATAGTAAACTAAAACTTAAACTAACCATGAAAACAATTATTAGTTCACTGAAATAAAATAATTTAAAAATCTGTTTTAAAACTAAAACTATTATCTTTGACTCCACAACTAACTAAAATAGTTCGGGGGGGGGGGGGATAAAGCAACCGACTAGACGGTTCATGACCTTTGATCATATCATTTTTGCAACGTTCATGCAGTCAACAATTTTTATTCCCAGAATGCAACACACTTTAAAAGGCGGTGCTACAARGTAGACCAAAACAGTGGAGAAGTTTAGGCACGCCCTTCAATGCTCCTGAGCCCTATACTYCATAACTGGTTTGAGGAGTTAGCGAGGTAAATTTGGTCAACTCTGACTTCAACTCGTTCAACTATCATTGCTCATCCATATATTTATATGTATATATTCTTATTCCATTCCTTTACTTAGATTTGTGAGTTTTAGGTAGATGTTGTGGAATTGTTAGAGTACATGTTAGATATTGCTGCACTGTTGGAACTAGAAGCACAAGCATTTTGCTGCACTCGCAATAACATCTGCTAACCATGTGTATGTGACCAATAAAAATMTATTTTATTTGATACCCAGTACCTCAAAAATGGCTCACCTTTTAGCCAGGCACATTTCTATGCCAGCAATTTTTTCAGGACTAACCTGCTCCAGGGCAGGATAACTCAAGGCTAACTCCATTTATGTCTGAGCCGCGAGTTGAGAACCAATGAAATCAGATTCCCTGCCTCTCGCAAAGATGCGTCATCTRCCTTTTCATTTGAGGAAGATGACTGATAAAATATTTTATTAATACAAAAAATGTGTGTGTTTGGTATTTTTACATGACTACTTATCACATTATACATTTATTAATGACAGAATGCATTTGAACCTTCAGGCACAATAAAACTTTTCTATTTAATACAGTTATTTTATCGATAGGATTGGGGGGGAAAAGGTGCTTGTGCATTGATAAGCACACCGAAGATGGAATCAAAAATAAGTYATAAAATAAAGACTGCACTTCTAAAAACCTATTTCACATCATAGCCTGCTGAATTTGCTAAATAACTTTTCTTTCACTTTTATTTTGGCACAGGCGTCACTACAGCCTCGGGTTCGATCCCAGGCTGTGTCACAGCCGGCCATGACCCATGAGGCGGCACACAATTGGCCCAGCGTCGTACGGGTTAGGGGAGGGTTTCAAGTTGCTTTAGTGACTCCTTGTTGCGTGCCGAGCACCTGCTAGCTGACTTCTGTCGTCAGTTGGACGGTGTTTCCTCCGACACATTGGTGGGGCTGGCTTCCGGGTTAAGCGATCAGTGTGTCAAGAAGTAGTGCGGCTTGGCAGGATGTGTTTCGGAGGACGCATGGCTCTCGACCTCCGTAGGGGAGTTGTAGTGATGAGACAAGATTGTAACTACCAATTGGATACCATGAAATTGGGGAGAAAAAAATGGGTTAAAGTAAAAATGAATAAAAAATTAAATAGAAATGTTTTTATAAAACTTAAACTAAATAAAAACTAGTAAAACTAGATCTGAAAACTTTTTTTTATTTTTTATTTTTTATTTAACCTTTATTTAACGAGGCAAGTCAGTTAAGAACAAATTCTTATTTACCATGACGGCCTAAACTAACTGAAACTAAACTGAATTTCAAATAAAAATCTTAAAACTAATAGAAATAAAAACATAACTATAATTAACCTTGGTTTGTKTTGGGTCTGGTGGGTCCTGCAACYTTGGTTATTACCATCAGGCAGTTTTACGGCCTCCTTAGGCCTCCTATATTTCAGCCTGTATGCCAGACTTCCTAAAGGATTTCCTTCACTGTCACTGTCACGTGTCTGGGTCTAGAAAATAAGTAGTTGGCTCGTAAACCGGCCATTGAGCTGTCCCAAAATAACCACTTCTGTCAGTCTGACTTACCATGGCCCTAAAGACACATGTTCAAAGATGGAGGGAGGTTAGTCAGAGGAGGACCGAGGAMGCAGACACTCAAAGAGAATGGCTACATCAACCGGTGACATCACAATCAAATGCAAAATCTGAAATTCATGTAACAGTTGGACTGTAAACAGGAATTCAAATGGAWTGAATTTAATGCGTCTTTATATGTTTACTCTAGAGGAACAACGGAGCTTTAGAAGAAATATGTTGCTTTCACTGACTAAAATGTAATGCACAACAAACCTGCTAATTTCTCCACACTGTCCAACTCTAATTCAGCGTCCTGCTTTAATACCCTTTAACACCTTTAATATCTTCCACCGTCTGTGTGTGTGTCATGGTTGGATAGGTTACTTTCTAAAACAAACTTGAACTTTTCAATGCTGAATTGAATGTCATTGAGAAAACAGAAAGCTGTCATAGTTTTTCAAAAGCATCTGTAATCTGATTACAGCATTTTTGCTGGTAACGTAACTGATTACAGTTAGTTTTTTTGTAATCCGTTATTCCCCGACCCTGTTGTGTGTGTGTGTTTGTGTATACACCTTGTCTCTCGTGGTGTGCATTCTGTAACTCTGTTATGATCTCCAGTAAACTTAACCACTCCCAGTGGTGCCGTAGGAGATGGCTGCTGTTTTATGGGCTCCTAACCAATTGTGCTATTTTGTGTGTTTTTTTCGTGTTGTTTGTAACTTATTTTGTACATAATGTTTCTGCCACCGTCTCTTACGACCGAAAAGAGCTTCTGGATATCAGAACAGAGATGACTTTTCTTTAACGAGTCGGACGCGAAGGATTTACTCGAGATACGCGACCAGGTCCAAATCCCCATAATTCGCATGAAGAGAAGACGCCGATACAGGGGACGCAGGTCGGGGTGCCTTGTGAGAATTCGTTGGCGAGTGAGAAACTCGCCTCGACCATCCGTCCTATTGGCCAACGTGCAATCATTGGGGAATTAACTGGATGAGCTCTGTTCAATACTATCCCACCAACGGGACATTAAAAACTGTAATATCTTATGTTTCGTTGAGTCGTGGCTGAACAACAACATGGATTATATACAGTTGGCTGGTTTTTCCATGCATCGGCACGACAGAACAGCTGCCTCCGAAAAGACAAGGGGTGGCGGTCTGTGTCTATTTGTCAATATCAGCTGATGCACGAAATCAAATATTAAGGAAGTCTCGAGGTTTTGCACTCCTGAGGTAGAGTATCTCATAAGCTGTAGATCACACTATTTACCAAGAGAGTTTGTCTATATTTTTCGTAGCTGTCTATTTACCACCACAAACCACACTCAACTGTATAAAGCCAAATAAGCAAACAAGAAAATGCTCATCCAGAGGCGGCGCCCCTAGTGGCCAGGGCAACTTAAATCCGTTTGACCTAATTTATACCAGCATGTTACATGTCCAACAAGAGGGGGAAAAAACTATTGATTCCTGCAAAAACGAAAGCAGGAAGTACCAGTGACTCGCTTAATACGGAAGTGGTCAGATGACGTAGATGCTAAGCTACAGGACTGTTTTGCTAGCACATCAGTTACCAGCTTCGTCAATAATCGCATCGATGAGGGTGTCCCCACAGTGACCATACGTACATACCCCAACCAGAAGCCATGGATTAAAGGCAATATCCGCACTGAGCTAAAGGGTAGAGCTCTAACTCGGACGCTTATAACAAATCCCGCTATGCCCTCAGACGAACCATCAAACAGGCAAAGCGTAAATACAGGACTAAGATTGAATCCTACTACACCGGCTTCGACACTCGTCGGATGTGGCAGGGCTTGCAAATTATTACGGACTACAAAGGGAAGCCCAGCTGCGAGCTGCCCAGTGACACAAGCCTACCAGAAGAGCTAAATGACACTGAAGCATGCATGAGAGCACCAGCTGTTCCAGACAACTGTGTGATCACGCTCGCCGTAGCCAACCTTTAAACAGGTCAACATTCACAAGGACGCAAGACCAGACGGATTACCAGGAGGTGTACTCCGAGCATGCGTTGACCAACTGGCAAGTGTCTTCACTGACATTTTCAACCTGTCCTTGGCCGAGTCTGTAGTTTGGCCGAGTCTGTAATCCGTTCCCAAGAAAGCTAAGGTAACTGAGCTAAACGACTACCGCCCCGTAGCACTCACTTCCGTCATCATGAAGTGCTTTAAAAGACTAGTCAAGGACCATATCACCTCCACCCTACCTGACACCCTAGACCCACCGTCCAATTTGCTTACCGACCCAATAGGTCCACAGACGACGCAATCGCAACCACACTGCACACTGCCCTAACCCATCTGGACAAGAGGAATACCTATGTGAGAATGCTGTTCATCGATACAGCTCAGCATTTAACACCCATAGTACCCTCCAAACTCGTCATCAAGCTCGAGACCCTGGTCTCAACCCCGCCCTGTGCAACTGGGACCTGGACTTCCTGACGGGCCGCCCCAGGTGGTGAGGGTAGGTAACAACATCTCCACCCGCTGATCCTCAACACTGGGCCCCACAAGTGGTGCATTCTGAGCCCTCTCCTGTACTCCCTGTTCACCCACGACTGCATGGCCATGCATGCCTCCAATCAATCATCAAGTTTGCACGACACTACAGTGGTAGGCTGATCACCAACAACAACGAGACGGCCTACAGGGAGGAGGTGAGGCCCTCGGAGTGTGGTGTCAGGAAAAAACCTCACACTCAACGTCAACAAAACAAAGGAGATGATTGTGACTTCAGGAAACAGGCAGAGGGAGCACCCCCCTATCCACCATCAACGGGACAGTAGTGAGAGGTAGTAAGTTTTAAGTTCCTCGGCGTTACAACATCATGGACAAACTTGAATGTGGTCCACCCACACAGGACAGGCGTGTGAAGAAGGCCCAGCCAGCGCCTCTTCAACCTCAGGAGCTGAAGAAATGCGGCTTACAAATCTACAGATGCACAATCAGAGCATCGTCGGGCTGTATCACCGCCTGGTACGGCAACTGCTCCGCCCACAACCGTAAGGCTCTCCAGAGGTAGTGAGGTCTGCACAACGCATCACCGGGGGCAAAACTACCTGCCCTCCAGGACACCTACACCACCCGATGTCACAGGAAGGCCATAAAATATCCGCAAGGACAACAACCACCCAAGCCACTTGCCTGTTCACCCCGCTATCATCCAGAAGGCAAGGTCAGTACAGGTGCATTCAAAGCAGGACCGAGAGACTGGAAAAACAGCTTCTATCTCAAGGCCATCAGACTGTTAAACAGCCACCACTAACATTTAGAGGCTGCTGCCAACATACTGACTCAACTCCAGCCACTTTAAATAATGGGAATGATGGAAATTTATGTAAAAATGATCACTAGCCACTTTAAACAATGCCACTATAAAAAAATTTACCCTACATTACTCATCTCATATGTATATGTATATACTGTACTCTATCATCTACTGCATCTTGCCATCTTTATGTAATACATGTATCACTAGCCACTTTAACCTTTTCTCAATATAGGGGGTGCTGTTTCAACGTTAGCATTTATCGTCTCCAAATTAAACTGCCTCATACTCAATTCTGCTCGTACAATATGCATATTATTGTTATTATTGGATATAAAAAAACATCTCTAGTTTCTATAGCCGTTTGAATTATGTCTCTGAGTGAAACAGAACTCATTCTACAGCACTTTTCTCTGATATTGAGTGAGATTTCAGAAATTTTGGCCTCTGGTCCCAGGTCAGTTTTAAAGTCCCTGTAAATCCTATGAGGATACAAACACTGCCCATGCCTTCCTCTAGATGTCAGTAAGAGGTGACAATTTGAATGGAGTCGATTGCGCAATCAGGCCCGTATAAAACGCGAAAAGACCGATGTACCGTTCTTTTCCTGCTGCGCCTGACGCAAGATGGACGTCGGACTGGCTCTCTTTCCAAGCGTTGGTTTAGCCACTTATATATCGCGGTCATGTTTTTACTCGTTATAGGTGTTAAAAACATTCATAAGGTAGTTAATTATAAACCGTTTTATAGCAATTATATCCGTTTAGTGCGATTTTGAGGCATTGCTTTGTGATGCACTTTGAAGCATTTAGTGGCATTTCGACGGACAAGAGGACATCTTTCGACCAAAAGAAGATTAGACCCAAGAAAGGAAACATTGCCCAAGATACTGATGGAAAACAGCTCACAGTAAGGACTATTTATGATGATAAATCGCTGTTCTGTTGAAAAATTTTAAACGCATATTATCGCCATTTTGTTATGTGTAGCTTCGCTTGGCGGACCCGGTAATTGCACAGTAAGGATTAATTTTAGAAATGTAAGTCAGCGATTGCATTAAGAAACTAATTTGTCTTTCGATTCCTGTCAACCCTGTATTTTTTAGTCAAGTTTATGATTAGCTATCGATTAGACTAGATCACTCTCAAAGATAGCGCCCGACATTTTCAGGCCAGTTTTTGCTACTATTCCATTGTATAACCACGTTTTTTTGTGGCTAAAATATGCACATTTTCGAACAAACTCTATATGTATGTTGTAATATGATGTTACAGGAGTGTCATTCGGAAGAATTCTGAGAAGGTTAGTGAAAAAATTAATATATTTCTGGTGATCATAACGTTATCGCTCCCCTTGCCTTGGGATTTCATGCTGGGGTAACGTTTGCACAGTGGTATGCTAATTATAACGATATTGTGTTTTCGCTGTAAAACGCTTTAGAAAATCTGAAATATTGTTCTGAATTCACAAGATCTGTGTCTATCCATTGCTATGCTTTGTCTATTTTTATGAAATGTTTTATGATGAGTTAAATTGGTAATTACACGTTGCTCTCCTGTATTTATTCTAGTCGAGTTGTGATGGGGGTGCAATTGTAAACTATGATTTCTACCTGAAATATGCACTTTTTCTAACAAAAAAACTATCCTATACAATAAATATGTTATCAAGACTGTCATCTGATGAGGTTTTTTCTTGGTTAGTGGCTATCAATATCTTTATTTGGCCGAATTGGTGATAGCTACTGGTGGAGAGAAAAAATGGTGGAAAAGAAAAATGTGTCTTTTGCTAACGTGGTTAGCTAATAGATTTACAATTGTGTCTTTCCCTGTAAACATTTTAAAAATCAAAATGATTGCTGGATTCACAAGAAGTGGATCTTTCATCTGGTATCTTGGACTTGTGATTGAATGATATTTAGATGCTACTATTTACTTGTGACGTATGCTACTAGTGCTATTCAGCTTTTTTACTGGTGGGGGGGGTGCTCCCGGATCCGTGGTTCTACTCGGTGTAGAAGTTTAAACTATGCCACTTTATGTTTATATACCCTACATAACTCATCTCATATGTATATACTGTACTCTATACCATCTACTGCATCTTGCCTATGCCGTTCTGTACCATCACTCATTCATATATCTTTATGTACATATTATTTATCCCTTTACACTTGTGTGTATAAGGTAGTAGTTGTGGAATTGTTAGGTTAGATTACTCGTTGGTTATTACTGCATTCGCATTAACATCTGCTAACCATGTGTATGTGACAAATAACATTTGATTTGATTTGATTTAATACCTACATGTTTCAAGCAGACAACCATAGTCCCGGTGCCCAAGAACACCAAGGTAACCTGCCTAAATGACTACCGACCTGTAGCACTCATATCTGTAGTCATGATGTGATTTGAAAGGCTGTTCATGGCTCACATCAACACCATCATCCCAGAAACCCTAGACCCACTCCAGTTTGCATACCACCCCAAAAGATCCACAGAAGACGCAATCTCTATTGCACTCAACACTACCCTTTCCCAACTGGACAAAAGGAACACATACGTGAAATTTTGTTCATTGACTACAGCTCAGCGTTCAACACCATAGTACCCTTAAAGGTCATCACTAAGCTAAGGACCCTGGGACTAAACACCTCCCTCTGTAACTGGATCCTGGACTTCCTGACAGGCTGGCCCGGTGGTACGGGTAGGCAACAACACATCTGCCACGCTGATCCTCAACACGGGGGCCCCTCAGGAGTGCGTGCTTAGTCCCCTCCTGTACTCCCTGTTCACTCATGACTGCATGGCGAGGCACGACTCCAACACCCTCATTAAGTTTGCAAACGACACAACGGTGGTAGGCCTGATCACCGACAACAATGAGACAGCCTATAGGAAAGAGGTCAGAGACCTGGAAGTGTGGTGCCAGGACAACAACCTCTCATTCAACGTGATCAAGAAAAAGGAGATGATCGTGGACTACAGGAAAAGGAGGGCCGAGCACACTCCCATTCTCATCGACAGAGTTGTAGTGGAGCAGGTTGAGAGCTTCAAGTTCCTTGGTGTCCAAATCACCAACAAACTATCATGGTCCAAACACACCAAGACAGTCGCGAAGAGGGCATGACAACGCCTATTCCCCCTCAAGAGACTGAAAAGATTTGGCATGGATCCTCAGATCCTCAAACAGTTCTACAGCTGCACCATCGAGAGCATCCTGACTGGTTGCATCATCGCCTGATATGGGAACTGGTCTGCCTCCGACTGTAGGGCGCTATAGAGGGTAGTGGGGCCAAGCTTCCTGCAGTCCAGAACCTCTATACCTGGCGGTGTCAGACGAAGGCTCTAACATTTGTCAAAGACTCCAGCCACCCTAGTCATAGACTGTTCTCCCTGCTACCTCATGGCATGTGGTACCGGAGCGCCAAATCTAGGTTCAAAAGGCTTCCTAACYGCTTCTACCCCCAAGCCATAAGACTCCTGAATATGTAATCAAATGGCTACCCGGATTATTTGCATTAACCCCCCTTTTTATGCTGCTGCTACTCGCTGTTTATTTTCTATTATCCATGCGTAATCACTTTACCCCTACCTACATGTACATATTACCTCAATTACCTRGACTAACCTGTACCACTGCACATTGGCTCGGTAACGGTACCCCCTGTATATAGCCTCGTTATTATAATTTTATTGTTGCTCTTTTATGTTGTACTTTAGTTTATTTAGTAATTTTTTTTTAAACTCTTATTTTTATTAAAACTGCATTGTTGGTTAAGGGCTTGTAAGTAAGCATTTCACGGTAAGGTCTACACCTGTTGTATTCGGAGCATGTGCAATTTTTTTTAAATTGTATTTTATTTGATGCCACACAGGGCTGAGCCTACAGTTACAGCTGGTGTGTGTGTTGTGGGTGTGTGTGTGTGTGTGTGTGTGTGTGTGTGTGTGTGTGTGTGTGTGTGTGTGAGTAGAATTAAATTGCAGTTAATTTAAGGTCCATTTTTCACCCTGATTCTAAAAAGCATGAATTGGGGGAAGGTAAGCTGATCCTAGATCTGTGCTTATGGGCCTGACATACAATACCTTCACCCCCAAACTCCAATTAACACCCTTTTCCTGGCTTCAACGCTTTCCGTAGCCGCTTTACCCATCTCTCTCTCTTTCTATGTGTGTGTGCGGATGTGTGTGTGTGAAAGAGAGAGAGAGAGTACATTGTACTGTAGTGATTATTTGCTGCAGAAAGGTTTCACTATACTTTATCAATAACATCAAGCCATACTTAATGGAAAATGCTCAGTTCAGAAGTTAGAAGTTAAGACAAGGGCAAATTGAAAGGCAGGACCTGGGGCACTATGTTAAAGGTGAATTTAGCTTTTTTACAACCAAAGCTCTATTTTTGATGTACATGTTATAGAAGCGTCATGAGAAAATTATTTTGCTATTTCACTTGTTTTTGAGAAACGTAACCCCAACCAGTGATTAATTTCCTCATCCTTGTTGGGCAGAATGGCGGCTCTGAAAGAACATGAACGAATGCGCCAAAAACACCCAACTACGTCCTTTTAGAAACTGAAAAGCTCTCAGTATAGTGATGCAGGTCTTTACATCTTGTACACATGAAATTGTGRCATTCRGAACTTTYTCCGCAATGTTWTATTCCATTTTGTTGCGACTCGAGCGATACCTCTCCGTCCATTCTACAGGTAATTGCCAATATATAGGAAACTCTTTAGTAAATTAGGGCTACAACATATTAAAAGCAGGTGCTTCCACACAGGAAGTTCCAGAGACTTGTAGAATCTAGGCTAAGGAGCATTGAAGCTGTTCTGGTGCTTTGTGGTGGCCCAAAGCTGTGTTAAGATAATTTATCTTGGTATTTCCTTTATTTTGTCACTTTCCCGTAGCAGCAAGCTACACGGAAAATGGAACAATTGGATAGGGGAAACGGCTTGAGTCGCACAAAATCGAATAAAACATTGCGGATAAAGTTCGGAATGYCACAATTTCATGTGTACAACATCTACAGCATCACTATGCTGACAGAGTTTCCATTTTTAGAAGGATGTATTTGGGTGTTTTTGGAGCATTTTGTTCATTTATCTTTTTTCAGAGCCCCCGTACTYCACAATAAGACTAAGGAAATGAATCGTTGGTTGCAGTTTTTCTTTGTCAAAAACAAGTGAAATCAAAACAAAAGTGTCTGGACCCTTCTATTATATCATTTACATAAAAAATATAGATTTCTCCTTTAACTCAATGTTGTGCATGATGCAGTTGGAAGTGGTTTACATGGAGACAGTTGTGAGAAGTTGTTTTGACACAACATAATAAATAGACAATGTCAACTTGATCATTTCACTGCATATCTAACATTTTGTTCTACGCTGAGTAAATATGCATTAATGCAAATGAACGAAGATGGAAAAGTGTTGGTTGAAGTTATATAAAGGCCAATATTAGCAAACAGAGTCCTAATGAACCCTATGTACAGCCTCACTCCCTCAGAGTTTAACACACTCACTGCACTCTGTCCATCACACACACATGCTCACACACACACATGCACTCTGTGACAGGCCGTCACTCCACCCCTCTCACAGCACAACCAGAAGAAAGTTCAGCGCAGAGAAGCAAACATCCTCTCCTCTCCCTAACAAATCAGCATAACGCAGCGTTGTGATGAGGATTGCGATGAGAGTGATGAGATCTAACAGGCTCAGTTTGTTGTTTACCCCGCAACGCAACGTGGCTCAGCAGAGACACACCCGCTACCTCTCTCTCTGTGACCTTGAGGCACACAGGAGTCACTTGATGCTTCTCTTGTCTCTTTGACACAAGCACACACACACACACACACAGACAGAGCAACAGCAGTCCCCCACCGTTATAAACCCTATAGTTGCACTCTGCATCCCAGCGGAGGCCATGCATCTGCGTGCCCCTCTAGGCTAGTCCTGGGGTGCAATTTTCCTGCCCCCCACACACACACACACAGAGTAACAGCAGTCCCCCACCGTTTAAACCCTATAGTTGCACTCCGCAGCAGAGGCCATGAATCTACGTGCCCCTCTAGGCTAGTCCTGGGGTGCATTTTCCCTGCCACACAACACACACACACACACACACACACACACACACCACACACACACACACACACACCACACACTTCCACTGCATGGTAATGAGGGTGAGGGTTGTGGGTATAAAGGCGACAGCCTACTCACCAAATACTGACCCGCAGCTCATGGGCGGGAGCGAGCACGATGGGGGAGCGCGCTGATCAGAGGGAAGCGCCACGATGCGGCTCGCTCACGCTGAAGGCACAGGCAAACCGGCTGATTAGACGCTACGATGCCGCCGCTTCAGCTGAGCTGGCTGCCGTATCTTTATTTTAKATTTTTTAATGTTTTTTTTRTTCTCTCCTTTGTTTTTTTTTCTTTGTCCTCACAGAGACGGCGGTGGATGAGAGATGTGCGCGCGAGGGGTTTTGCACGTAATTAACTGAAATGTATTCCCATCCGAGACAAAAATTGTGCCATTTAAACTTATTATACTCGGCTTTTTATTWAAAATTTATTTTTAAAGACACTGCTAGTTTTTTTCCTTCAAAGATCAAAACCTATTCACCCAATGAAAAACAAACAGAAACTTATTGTAGGCCTATTTCCAACTTTTTAACGCCTAATGCAGAGACAGTGGATGACTGGACATCCATTTTGTGTCATCTTGACAAAGAACAATCAGACAACATGCAGAATTGGGGAAAGAAGCCTAATGAGCTTTCTGTGCAAATTGTCTCAAATTTATTGAATTCTCTGTCTCAATAATGTTTTCTCAAAGACAAAAATGTGTGAACTGAATTTCTCCTTCAAGAGATTTTAAAAGTTAATGATTTTCACCTGTCGTGTGCAGATACTGTATCTTTTGGTGCCAATCTATTCCTGCTTTAGCCAACCTGTCGGTACCTTGCCAAATGAGACAACGGTGTGCCATTATTGAGAGCAGAAACCAGACTGGCACCCAGGCTAGAGTTAGCCAGGCTGTGCCCACTCGTCTGTGCTTTTTGGCCTGGTTGTAAGACAAAGAGTAAGGGAGAGAGACAGAGGGCCAGGCCTCCCTCTCTGCCATGCGGGAGTTAACTGGCATACCCATCCTGGAACATGCAAACCCCAGCCTATCCTGGTTCAAAGTGACAGTGAGAACAATGACAAACTCTACCTTTTAGGCTCCACCACTAAAGCATTCTGGCAACGATGCTGTCTCTGGCCAAGATGGACAGATTATGGAGAAGTTGGAAGAAAGACAGGACAATGACCCATTGCAACATCCTTGAATGAGAGAACGAGAAACCGAGAGAGACCATGGCCAACTTATCTATAGCCCTGGCCAGCTTTTCATTTCTCTTTCCATATCTTCTGTAAAACTAAATTCAATGAACCCTGACCTCACTGTGACAACCCTGAGGATGTGGAGAGGAGTAAGTCTACCTTATCTGGGTGGAAAAAGTGCATGAGAGTGAGATATGATTTGGGGAGAGGGAAAGGAGTAAGAGGAGAGGGAGAGAGAGAGAGAAGAAATTGAGAGGGAGAGGGGTGAAACAGGGAGGGGGGTGAGACATGGATATGGGAGGAGAGAGGGTTAGAGGAGTGAGAGGCACAGAGGTGAGAGAAGGGGGCTGAGCGTGCCAGTGTGAATTAGTGTCCAGCCCGACAGGCACAGGAAAAGCAGAAAGAGGAGAGATCCTGTGAGGCAGTCTGATCAGCACGGCAGAGAAAGAGGAGGAGGAAGAAGAGGAGGAAGACGAAGAAGAGGAGAGATCTTGTAAGTCAGAGCAGTATGGCTGCCAGCACAAAGGATGGTCCTCCCTGTTATTTTCAGCCCCATTAATATCTGAACGCTGAGTACAGCCTCATCCATTATTCATTAGGATCCCAGTACGACAGAGAGGATGCATGTGTGTGTGTGTGTGTGAGAGTGACCCCGAGGCAGAGAGACAGTGGGGCCAAAGGCAGATAGAGCAGATAAATAGTCGTATAAGTGACACTGAGTGACAGAGCCTGGGGCTTTCACTGTGCTCTGTCGGCGGTGCTCTGTGGTGCACGGTGGTGCCGCGGCCAAAGGTCCAGGCTGATCCTCTGCTAACGACCTGCATGATGTATGAGTGGGGCTGGGACCGCTGACATGGGGGCTGGACGCACACTGGGCTGGGCTGGGCGACACACACTGACACATATACTGTATCACAATGACGACATGGCTTTCCCTAACACCACCCCAGGCAACCTCACTACCCACACTCTAGCCTTGCACCCTGACCTGGGTCCAGATAGTATTTGTTATCTTTCGAAACGAACGCACCCAAAGTATTTGAAAGAAAACAAATGCTATTTGGACCCAGTTCTACCTAACACCTCCCCACCCAATGTGGTATACTGTATAGCTTGTTTGATCTTTCTAGGGGTATTTTGGCGTATTACTTTAAACTTAGAGATAATAATACCCTGCCTAACCCCAGTGTATCTGAATGCAATGCGTGGGGATTTAACGATACAGTGAGTATTGACCTAGTGAACATTCACCAGTGAGGATTCAGATGATTCAATTCTATTTCAACTCATGGCGACAGACAGGGAGGGAGAGACGGTCCCTGTAGGCTTTGTGTTGCATGCCCTATTCTCCAGTGATATCGACTCCATCGGATTTGAACCCCTCTCAGCTGGAACCACATTCAGACAAACGCTCTCAACTTAACAAAGGCGGTGTGCTGTGTATGTGTGTGGCTACCTTAAAACGGACTATTAATTGTAGCAATGTGAATAGAGCTCACCTAGGGGAATACTACTATGCCATTCGGGGTTTTCCTTTATTAATTCAAATAAATTAACTGTTACCCTTCACTTCTTTGTCTATAAATCAACTGTCCTCATCGTTTGAGCTGAGAACGCGATTCTCAAGTTAATCGTAACTTATTTGTCCCGTGTCGCTCAGTTGGTAGAGCATGGTGCTTGCAACGGCACGTTTGTGGGTTCGATTCACACGGGGGACCAGTATGAAAATGTATGCACTCACTACTGTAAGTCGCTCTGGATAAGAGCATCTGCGAAATGACKAAAAAAAGAAAAAGACTACATCGCATAATCATTGTATATACCCATTGGGCACAGACATCAGTTCAACGTCTTGTTTGGATTTACGTTTGGTTGAGTTGTCAACTAACGGCAGGTAGCCTAGTGGTTAGAGCGTTGGACTAATAACCGAAAGGTTGCAAGATCGAATCCCTGAGCTGACAAGGTAAAAATCTGTCGTTCTGCCCTTGAACAAGGCAGTTAACCKACTGTTCCTAGGCGTCATTGAAAATAAAAATTTGTTCTTGACTGACTTGCCTAATTAAATAAAGGTAAAATAAAAGAAGAAAACATAAAATCAACCAAAAATATCACCATGTCATTGGATTTAGGTTAAAAGATGGTTGAAAAAAATACAAAATTCCCTGATATTGATTACTTTTTAAAAATTCAATCACTTTTCCATGTTGATTCAACATGATCACATATACACTACCGTTCAAAAGTTTGGGGTCACTTGTTTTTGAAAGAAAAGCAWTTTTTTTGTCCATTAAAATAACATAAAATTGATCAGAAATACCGTGTAGACATTGTTAATGTTGTAAATGACTATTGTAGCTGGAAACGGCAGATTTGATATGGAATATCTACATAGGCGTACAGAGACCTGTTATCAGCAACCATCACTCCTGTGTTCCAATGGCACGTTGTGTTAGCTAATCCAAGTGTATCATTTAAAAAAGATAATTGATCATTAGAAAACACTTTTGTAATTATGTTAGCAGAGCTGAATACTGTTGTTCTAATTAAAGAAGCATTAAAACTGGCCTTTAGACTAGTTGAGTATCTGGAGCATCAGCATTTGTGGATTCGATTACAGGCTCAAAATGGCCAGAAACAAAGACCTTTCTTGTGAAACTCGTCAGTCTCTTCTTGTTCTGAAAAATGAAGGCTATTCCATGCGAGAAATTGCCAAGAAACTGAAGATCTCGTACAACGCTGTGTACTACTCCCTTCACAGAACATCGCAAACTGTCTCTAACCAGAATAGAAAGAGGAGTGGGAGGCCCAAGTGCGTAATTGAGCAAGATGATGAGTACATTAGAGTGTCTAGTTTGAGAAACAGACACCTCACAAGTCCTCAACTAGCAGCTTCATTAAATAGTACCCGCAAAACACCAATCTCAACATCAACAGTGAAGAGGCGACTCTGGGATGCTGGCCTTCTAGGCAGTTGCAAAGAAAAAAACATATCTCAGACTGGCCAATAAAAAGAAAAGATTAAGATGGGCAAAAGAACAAAAGACACTGGACAGAGGAACAGTTTTTAGCTGTGCTAACATAATTGCAAAAGGGTTTTCTAATGAGCAATTAGCCTTTTAAAATGATCAAGTTGGATTAGCTAACACAACGTGCCATTGCTGATAATTGCCTCTGTACGCCTATGTAGATATTCCATGTAAATTCTGCCGTTTCCATGTACAAAAGTAATTTACAACATTAACAATGTCTACACTGTATCTCTGATAAATTTGATGTTATTTTTATAGAATTTTTTAAATATTTTCTTTCAAAAACAAGGACATTTCTAAGTGACCCCAATCTTTTTAACGGTGGTATTTATTTTTTGTTGTTGAAATGACGTGGAAACAATGTTGATTGAAACAGATTTTGCCCAGTGAGTATCTATTTACCTCATCAAAGAATATGACCTTTTTCATATATTTTCACCATATGTATGTTCAGTTTATAGTTGTAATAATAGAGACTGTACCACAGTAACAATGATTCCTTATACAATTACCATGTGGGGAAACAACTGATGTCTGAACAGATACCAGTCTTCCCTTCATCTTCCAGCATCATCTTTATCTGAACAACAGAAAGAGTCTCTAATTACATCTTACTGGGCAAACAAACACTGGTTGAATCAACATTGTTTCTACACCATTTCAATAAAATTATGTTGAACCAACGTGGAATAGACGTTGAATTGATGTCTGAGCCCTGCATGAGGATTCAATGGGATGATTCAGTGACATCCAATCATTTTATACTGTAGGTCTACTCTGTCTATATATTGGACACTATTTTATTTAAAGTGACTGCATGTGTTCTTAGTTCGCTGGCCATTGATAAAGAGGTTGAGACTTGCCTGCTGTAAGATGGCCTTCCTTCACAGCAGGATCATTCAGTTCCAGATCAGAGTCTGGGGTCAGCTCCACTCTCATGAAATGCCTCTTGGTTTTGGAGGCTAAGGAATAAACAGGAATGTTTAAAACTGAATTAATTGAAATGGCATCAAATGGAATGAATTAACCACCTCCCATGATTTGTGGAATATGATTGATCTTTTAGCACATCATATGAGTCAGATAAAGGTCATGTTTGATTTGAATCTATGGCGTTAAGCCATTTAGTGTTACAGGGAGAGATTATCTATGCTTAACATTCTGTAAAGGAGTATATTTATTTTGCGTTTTGCAGGAAAGCCCGGTTTCTCACTGTAGAGGAGATCATCACTCACCCCCGCAGCAAAAGAGAAGGCCTTTTCGGTGTCACAGGACCAATCCGCACATCTGCCCTTGATGCCAAATGCGACACAGTTCTCTGCCCAGTGGCCAGAAAGACGGTTACTGGGTTGTCCCTCGATCCAGTTTGTGAACGAGGAGTCAATCTGGTCTGACCACATCCAGGGCTCCCTGTCCAGGCTGATCCACACCACCGGGTCACCAGCTACACCAGCTATCTCGTCGTTCTCATCCTGGTTACTCACGCTGGCCAGGTCTGTGTGGTTGTCCCTGCACTGCAGTAGCTTTAAACCTCTCTGCAGCCCATAGCCTCTCCTATGTAAACACTATTCTGCTGTAGCCGAGCTGTATGTGAGAAAGTATGTACAGTACAATCTAACATAGATTTTACTTTACATTTAGTCTCCCTTAATAAATACTTCATAAATGGTTTGTAAAGGCTGGATAAGTAGTTTAAATACTGTTAATTGTGTTTTTATAAATCAGTATAAATAAGCGCTCAATTGTAAAAGTGTCTCTGTGTGTGTGATTGTAGTTTTTGAGAGCAGAAAATATTGATTGATTCTCCCTATCGTAGCTGATGAATAAATGTTCACTGGAGTATTTGCTGTCAGACCATTCAGACCACTTCGTCATGACCACACAGGACTCACTACTATTAGTGTTACTTGGTTCTCCATCACTCCACAGCCTAAAGTCTGCCTGTCCGGGCCCATAGTAGTGATTGTCTACCATAGACCCCTTGCAGCTGTTCATGACATCGTCATACATCATATTGTAAACCCCTGTCTACTATAATGTCCAGCGGCCTGTCCATCTCCTCCATGTTGTCTACAGTGGCCAGGTCAGTGTACCTCTCGCTGCAGTAACTGGGCCCAGATCAAGGTCTTGAGCTCGTTCACAAAGCGGTACTCACGGGGGAGGCTAGAATAGTGGGTGAGGGACCCTGTGAACAGAGGTATCACTAAACACCCGTTTTTGGTTTACTGGTGGCCGTTCCTACAACCAAATATTGACAGTGCAGTAACGGAAATATATTTTGAATGAACAAAGTCAGTTCTAGCCTGGCGTACCTAAGACCAAAAGGAGAGGAAGAATGTTCCCTCCCATGGTGATCCAACCTGGAATAGTTGCAGAAATCATATGTAAAACATATAATACACTATTTTATCAGAGCGACCAAAAGCGTTTTTTAAAGCATTGTGAGAAATAACAAGTAATGGTAAACAAAGCAGTCAACGTTATTAAGATATTTTTCTGCACAAGTAAATGTCATATAATGTTCAAACATGTCAAATTAAATGTTGACGGTCTAATATACAGCAGTGTATGGAATGAATGAATGAATTCATTCATTCCATTCATTAATGAATATAATTTTATTTTCGTGTCAAATCGCCAGCTGGCAACCCATCTCTTATGGGATTAATTGACACATAAACAAACATTACAATAATTCACAGTGATAATTCAGCGATAATTCTTCTTCTGATGTTCTCTGCAGTGCGCATTGCATTAAGAGTAAAACAATTTAAGATTAAAATCGATACATAATAGTAAATAAAACAATAATTATATCCCTAGAGCAGTAAAAAAAATATTCATACATACATACATACATACATACATACATACATACATACATACATACATACATACATACATACATACATACATAACATATACATTTAACAGAAGGCATTTGAATCCAGTCTGGCACAAAGAGAAGATTAATGTGGGAGACAAGCCTATACACAAACTATATACACACGTGCCATTTACCACATAGAAGCTAAATGTTTTTACATTTTTATTTATTTATTTCACCTTTATTTAACCAGGTAGGCCAGTTGAGAACAAGTTCTCATTTACAACTGCGACCTGGCCAAGATAAAGCAAAGCAGTGCGACACAAACAACAACACAGAGATACACATGGGATAAACAAACGTACAGTCAATAACACAATATAAAATTGATATGCATAGTGTGCAAATGTAGTAAGATTAGGGAGGTAAGGCAATAAATCAGTCATAGTGGTGAAATAATGTTAATTTAGCAATTAAACACTGGAGTGATAGWTGTGCAGAAGATGAATGTGCAAGTAGAGATACTGGGGTGCAAAGGAGCAAAGAAATTAATAACAATATGGGGATGAGGTAGTTGGGTGGGCTATTTACAGATGGGCTGTGTACAGGTGCAATGATTGGTAAGCTGCTCTGACAGCTGATGCTTAAGGTTAGTGAGGGAGATATAAGACTCCAGCTTCAGTGATTTTTGCAATTCGTTCCAGTCATTGGCAGCAGAGGACTGGAAGGAAAGGCGGCCAAAGAGCAGTTGGCTTTGGGGATGACCAGTGAAATATACCTGCTGGAGCTCGTGCTACGGGTGGGTGCTGCTACGGTGACCAGTGAGCTGAGATAAGGCGGGGCTTTACCTCGCAAAGACTTATAGATGACCTGGAGCCYGTGGGTTTGGCGACAAATATGTAGCGAGGGCCAGCCAACGAGAGCATACAGGTTGCAGTGCTGGGTAGTATATAGGGCTTTGGTGACAAAATGGATGGCACTGTGATAGACTACATCCAATTTGCTGAGTAGAGTGTTGGAGGCTATTTTGTAAATGACATCGCCGAAGTCAAGGATCGGTAGGATAGTCAGTTTTACTAGGGTATGTTTAGCGGCATGGGTGAAGGATGCTTTGTTTGCGAAATAGGAAGCTGATTCTATATTTAATTTTGGATTGGAGATGCTTAATGTAAGTCTAACAGTCTAACCAGACACCCAGGTATTTGTAGTTGTCCACATATTCAGAACAGTCCAGAGTGGTGATGCTAGACGGGCGGGCGGCTGCGGGCAGCGATCGGTTGAAGAGCAAGCATTTAGTTTTACTTGTCTTTAAGAGCAATTGGAGGCCACGGATGGAGTGTTGTATGGCATTGAATCTCGTCTGGAGGTTTGTTAACACAGTGTCCTAAGAAGGGCCAGAAGTATACAGAATGGTGTCATCTGCGTGGTGGTGGATCAGAGAATCCCCAGCAGCAAGAGCGACATCATTGATGTATACAGAGAAAAGAGTCGTGCCGAGAATTGAACCCTGTGGCACCCCCATAGACTGCCAGAGGTCCGGACAACAGGCCCTCCGATTTGACACACTGAACTCTATCTGAGAAGTAGTTGGTGAACCAGGCGAGGCAGTCGTTTGAGAATCTTTGTATAATTGAATTATAGGTAGCTCCTTTTCTTTTATTAAAGGATTTATCTAAATATTCTGAAAACGGAAATTCACAATGGACAAAAAAACTGTTCAGTTTCTCCTTATCGCTCAGCCACATACTGCCTGGTGTGCTTTCTGGAATAACAGCAAGCGTATATCGTGGAACATCGTATATTGTGTAATTCTAGATTTTGAACGGTCTACCACTTGTCTTGAGAGGCAATGTGGTAGAGAAGTCTCTCCAATTCGCTATCTCTCTCTCTTTTGCTCGCTCGCTCTCTCATGCAAAGCTGGACTAGTCACCATAGAAACCCTTGACTAGGAGTGGTCAGCTGTAGTCCATAGTAGGGTGACTTTGTTCCTAAAAACTGATCCAAGGTTTTGTCTTAACCAGGCCCCCAGTGCCCGGCTGGAGCATGAAGTCAGGAGCWCTGCTGGTCGGCTACTGCCTAATAACCTAGCGGTGCCAAAAGCCCTGGTCTGCCCTAGGAAGCCTATGTAAATTATGATCACCAGAATGGCCCAACATTTTTTTATGGACCACATTTTGGACTCTAAAATAACTATATTATGATACATTTCGATCCCCACTGTGAATTATTTTAAAGTTCACTACAAATTGTGATCCWTTCTGACTACTACATGTGTTGTCACACAGGCCCACGTGCTGACACAGACCAATCACGGCTACGTGGAGGCTCGCGCCCTCATGCCATAGACATTAAGGTTGACTCGCTCAGGCAGGAGTCTGTGGGTTGGCCTGCTTGTGTGCACCGGGTATTTTGTGGATTTGATTTTCACTGGGCTATTGAAAATTCCATGGAGTTGACCTATTGGAAGCACTGTGTGTTTTGAAGTATATGTTGTTTAATCAAAAAAGGGCAAAGAGTCTGTCCATTCTGTTTAAAGTGATAATTTGGTTGTGAGCTGACATGTTTTACTTCCCCCAGTTTGAACAGAGGATAGAGCAAGTGTAGAAAGTCCTCCATGTTGACGCTACAGTATGGTATATAGTTATACGTACTCTAAGTACAGTGGACTGTAGTTAGTAAGCCTGAACGTTAGTGAACTGTGGTGTAATCAGGCTCAAGTGGTCAAGTGCGGTCGGTCAGGAGATAAGMGGTTGGATGAATGGCAGTGACTTTGCGCCTCATTAGTGTGTGTCTGTGTGTGTCTCTTGTTAGTAATAGGTCAGTGAACTGCTGTCCAAATTTCTAAATGGTCATTCAGACCAGAGCTGTTTGTGTGTGTGTATTACTATCAGACCACTGGGTTTGTCTGCATCTTCTCACTCAGGCTTGCTGTTTACTGCAGGAAATATATAACCTTTCTTTCAGTTTGATTTCAGGGTAAAAAGACTGTAAAAATGTCCATATTTATCAGTTTGTTATTTACAATCAGGTATAAAGTGTGTGCTCTGGTTCTCCGTGTCAACGTGAGTAAGTCATTCAAGCATGATAACCCTCGCAAGGCTGTTGGACAAACACCTCTGCCACGCTGATCCTCAACATGGGGGCCCCACAGGGGTGCGTGCTCAGCCTCCTCCTGTACTCCATGTTCACCCATGACTGCTTGGCGGGTTTGGTAACTCATGTTTTTATACTTCAAAAACGAAGTTAGGTGGTTCGAAAGCTTGTTTAGTATAGCGTTGTAAACAAAAAGGGAATAGTGAAGTGATCCACGGGACTTTAATGAGGACCAGCCAACCTTTTGATAGAGGATGCAGTGATGAGTATTAAAACTGTCACCTGTGATAAAGCAAAGGGCACTAAGGTAGACGGCTTCCAAAGGTTTAAGAGTAGTGGCTGCTGCATTCTGGTAAATTGTGTCACCATAGTCAAGAACTGTCAGGAAAGTTGATGGTACAATCTGTTTCCTGCTGTTTAGGGAGCAGTGGAGGCTGCTGAGGGGAAGACAGCTCATAATAATGTCTGGAACAGAGCAAATGAAATGGCATCAAACACATGGAAACCACTCATTCCACTCCAGCCATTACCACGGGCCCGTCCTCCCCAATTAAGATGCCACCAACCTCCTGTGTTATGGAGAGGCAAGGTCTTTTTCTAAAACAAAGCCCACTTTAAATCTTAGCTTTTTAGKTAACTCATCAGTATGTTTTTTTAAACGTTTTCTCCTTGTCAATCCAAAAGCCCAGATATTTATAGGTGGGAACCTGATCGATGGGAGAACCARTAACTTCTTACGGATCATTGGGACTCTAGCGTCCCACCTCGACAACATCCGGTGAAATTGCAGAGCGCCAAATTCAAATGACAGAAATCGTAATATTAAACATTCATGAAAATACAAGTGTCATACATCAATTAAAAGCTTAACTTCTTGTTAATCCATCCGCTTTGTCAGATTTCAAAAAGGCTTTACGGCAAAAGCACACCATGCAATTATCTGAGGACAGCGCCCCGCACACAAAAGCATTACATACATTTTRCAACCAAGCAGATGCATCACGAAAGTCAGAAATAGCGATAAAATAAATCACTTACCTTTGAAGATCTTCATCTGGTTGCAATCACAATTGTCCAAGCTACATAACAAATGGTCCTTTTGTTCGATAAAGTCCTTCTTTATATCCCTAAACAGTAAGTTTCATTGGCGCGCTTGACTCAGTAATCCACCGGTTTCCCTCGTTCAAAATGCATACAAATGAATCCCGTAAGTTACCAATAAACTTCTTCCAAACATATCAAACAACGTTCCTAATCAATCCTCAGGTACCCTAATATGTAAATAAACGACACAATTTAAGACGGAGAATACTGGASATACCGGATAAAAAAGAGATAAATAACGAAGTGCACGCCCTCACCGGAACGCGCAACAAACACTACAGCCAAAATGGGAGCCACTTAGAAAAAATACAAACTCTAGCTCATTTTTCAATAAACAAGCCTGAAACTCTTTCTAAAGACTGTTGACATCTAGTGGAAGCCTTAGGAACTGCAATCTGGGAGGACTTCCTTTTATATTCCCATTCCCAGCCATCGTAATCATAGGTGAGCTGCCATATCAGTTCTGTTATACTCACATACATTATTTTAACAGTTTTGGAAACTGAGTGTTTTTTTTTTTTTTCTATCTGAGTGTTTTCTATCCAATGCTACCAATTATATGCATATCCTAGCTTCTGGGCCTGAGTAACAAGCAGTTTACTTTGGGCACCTCATTCATACAAACTTCTGAATACTGCCCCCTAGCCCGAAGAAGTTAAATTAATAAATACTTTATGTAGTCCATCTAAAACTTTTTTGCGAGAATTAGAGAACAATGTATATTTAGTCTTGCACACATTATGTACAAGTTTTAAACCAAACAGGGCATTTTGTAAGGCAACAAAMTCAGATTGCAGCTCTAACAACACATTGTCTACAGTTGGGGCTATGGCATACATAACATTATTGTCTGCATAAAAATTAATATATCAAGTTTTAAAAGAGAGACCAATATTATTTATATAAATAATAAAGATATGTCTCAATACATCGTAATATGCAGGAACCTATATTTAACTACTGCTTTACACACATTTTCTATTCATATACTGTCCATACTGTCTAAACACACCATTATATATGTATAACATTGCTCGTTCTGATATTTGTTCATTTTTAACTTTTTTGYTTATGTGTGTATTGTTTTCTATTACCGCACTGTTGGAGCTAGAAACACAAGCACTTCGCTGCACCAGCAGTAACATCTGCAAATGTTTGGGGCGGCAGGTTGCCTAGTGGTCCGAGTGTTGGGCCAGTGAACGAAAGGTTGCTGGATCGAATCCCCGAGCTGACAAGGTAAAAATCTGTAGTTCTGCCCCTGAACAAGGCATTCAACCCACTGTTCCCCGGTAGGCCATCATTGTAAATAAGAATGTGTTCTTAACTGACTTGCCTAGTTAAATAAATAAAAAAATGTGTACACAACCAATAAACCTTGATTTTATTTCAAATGAATCATTATAATTGATAACTAGGGGCTAGATTAAATCAGTAACGAGGAAGATCTGCATTATACCGCAATAGAAATGAGCGTTTACCATGAATGCAGTCTTTGTGAATGTAGGAACCTTTGCATTTAAATTGCACTATTATCGCACTTCCGCAATACAATCCTATCTAATATAATATAGACTCATATACAGTGCCTTCAGAAAGTATTCKTACTCCTTGACTTATTCCACATTTTGTTGTGTTCAAAATTCTAAATGTATTAAATATATTGTCTTTCTCACCCATCTACACACAATACCCCATAATGACAAAGTGAAAACATGTTTTTTCATACATTTTTGCAAAAATTTTAGAATCCCCCAATTCCATCTGTGAGTCTTTCTGGCTAAGTCTCTAAGAGKTTTGCACACCTAGATTATACAATATTTGCACATTATTCTTTTTTTTGTTCTTCAACCTGGCTGTTAGACAGCCATTTTCAAGTCTTGCCATAGATTTTCAAGACGATTTAAGTCAAAACTGTAACTAGGCCACTCAGAAACATTCAATGTCATCTTGATAAGCAACTCCAGTGTATATCTGGCCTTGTGATTGAGGTTATTSTTATGCTGAAAGGGGAATTCATTTCCCAGTGTCTGGTGGAAAGCAGAATGAAACTGTTATACATTTTTTACCTCCTGTTTCATATATAGGACCTTCCACCCCCACATGGGATATGGATGCCTGATGAAGACCTAACGGTCGAAACGTTGTTGTTGTAAATAAATATCACCTTGGAGCATGAGCAGTAGTGTGCGGCATTTTCCTTTCTGTTTTCCGGAAAACAGAATGAACCAGGCTTTCCTCTAGAATTTTGCCTATGCTTAGCTCCATTCCATTTATTTTTTATCCTGAAAACTCCCCAAGCATACCCATAACATGATCCAGCCACTGCTATGCTTGTAAATATGGAGAGTGGTACTCAGTAATGTGTTGTATTGGATTTGCCCCAAACATAACACTTTATATTCAGGACAAAAYGTGAATTGCTTTGCCACATTTTTTTGCAGTATTACCTTAGCGCCACGTTATAAACAGGATGCATGTTTTGGAATATTTGTATTCTGTACAGGGTTCCTTTTCACTCTGTCAATTAGGTTAGTATTGTGGAGTAACTAAAATGTTGTTGATCGATTCTCAGTTTTCTCCTATCACAGCCATTAAACTATGTAACTGTTTTAAAGTCACCATTGGCCTCATGGTGAAATCCCTGAGCAGTTTCCTTCCTCTCCGGCCACTGAGTTAGGAAGGATGCCTGTWTCTTTGTAGTGACTGGCTGTATTGATACCCAACGCAAAGTGTAATTAATAACTTGACCATGCTCAAAGGGATATTCAATGTCTTTTTTATATTTTTTTACCCATCCACCAATAGGTGCCCTTCTTTGCGAGGCATTGGAAAAGCTCCCTGGTCTTTTTGGTTGAACTTATGTGACTTGTTAAGAACATTTTTACTACTGTACTTTTTAGGCTTGCCATAACAAAGACTCAAGACATTTCATCTTTTCATTTTTTATTTAATTTGTAAACATTACTAAAAAACATATTTTCCACTTTGACAGTGTGGATTATTATGTGTAGGCTAGGTAAATGTAATCAATTTCATATTCAGGCTGTAAAAATTCAATGGGTGTGAATAGTTTTTGAAGGCATTGTAACTCTTCAGATACTTTGTTCCATACTCAGTGTGGTCAGTAGTGCATTGTTATTGTGGGGGCAGTTGTAGTGAAATATGAATGGATATAAATGAGAGCTACAGAGCATGAGTATACAGTATTTAAGAGGCATGAATTGTGGAGGATCCTGCAGAGCTATTGTCTGACAAGAAGAGAAGAGCTGCTGCTGGAATGACTGGCAGCTCCCTGTGTCCACTCGAAGGGAGAGAGGAATGGATGGAGGGAGGGAGGAAGGGAGAGAGCAAGCGAGAATGCTGCGATGTGTGTGTGCGCCCGTGTTTGTGCGCCTCCTTGTTTGTGTGTGTTGGATCAGGCCTGCCAGTGGAAGGCATTATCTCCAGGGAGGCCTCTACTAGAAAAGGAGAGGAATAGAATGATGGAAGAGAAACGCATGGCTGCGCGTCTCTGTATGCACACATAAAAAAACGTATGCATTTCTCACACTGTATCAGGAATACGTTTGGCATCCCTTATGGGATCCCTCCAACACACGCACGCACACACACACACACAGCAGCATATGTAGCCTATGTGAGTGAATATGATAGCGCTTTACTGTTTCAGCTGAAATATGTATTCATCCATACTTGTTATATATTTTTGATACTGTACATCAACATTTAATGTTGCTGGGAGGGAGAAGAAGCTGCTTTATTCCGGTGAATGTAACAGATCTGTCACTGTGGGGAGAGAGAGTGTCATGGAAGTATGTCTTTCTTCAGGGTATCCATCGACGTGCTATGTTAATTGTCGTACATTTTGTTCAGCTCCTATAGAGGAGAGAGATGACGAGAGATGGAGGGAGAGGACACACTGCTCCTGGTTCCGATCTTCAGCTCTCCAGCTATGTCGTCTCAGCGTAACTCCCGTCTATAATAACCCCACTGTGTGTGTGTGTGTGTCATTCCTATCCCTGTATCCTAGGTCGCGAATGCCTGTTTCCTAGGTGTAGGTGGTGTGTGGTATTGTGTGGTGTGGTACTACTCTATTTTGTGGCATTGTATGAGTTTGTATTTATCCCTGCAAAACAAAGCCATGACTAGCATTCTCTGTGTCGAGATACGACGACACACAGGGAGTGTGTAGATGCAGGGCGAGAGGCAGAGCTCTAGGCTGTCCTCCTAAGGAGTCTGTCAGTCAGTCAAACAACCACACCGCCAGAGATAGCCCAAACCACTGCAGCTAACACGCAAGGCAAACACATACACACACATGCACAAGCACACTATAAGATGAAGACAGTACTTATTTGACCATTGGTGACTGAGGCAGCACACCACTGACTGTAGGTATGCCTTTATCTGACCAAATCTGATGTTTGCAGGTGATATGGTGGTAAGCCACTAGCAGCAGTGAATAGAGATCTGCCTCACTCTTCTCTGTTTCCAATCTCAGAGAACGTTAATAGTTAGTTCAACATGGAGACACACTGCCATCTGGTGGCTAGACATGCTACTGCATCCTCAGCAATGCTTCATATTAGTGCAACGAAACGCATTTCAGGGGGGACAAAGATTTATTKAATTGAGCCTACCAGTGAAATTAGTGTTATTATTATAACTGATTATACGAGAGTGAGATCCATAAAGATCTGATAGCCATGTAGGAGATACCAAACCGGTTGGCATGCTGTCACATTCAAAACCAACAATAGTCCAGCCTACGCCATACACTCATTACAGTCCCAAGTTAATAAAAAAGACTGGCATCATTTGAATGGGATGTTCTCTTCGCTGTAACACAGGCCTTTGGACATACAAGCATATGTTCATAAGTTGGCTAAAACACCGTTGACTTTCTACAACAAGATCTTTCTACATACAGTGTGGTCGGAAAGTTCAGACCCTTTGACTTTTTCCACATTTTGATACGTTACAGCCTTATTCTAAATTGGATTAAGTAAAAAAAGAATCCTCAGRAATCTACACACAATACCCCATAATGACAAAGCAAAAACAGGTTTTTATAAATTTTTGCTAAATTATTTAAAAAATATATACCTTATTTACATTTACGAAATTAAGCTTAGGTGCATCCAGTTTCCATTGATCATCCTTGAGATGTTTCTACAACTTGATTGGAGTCCACTGGTGGTGAATCCAATTGATTGGACATGATTTGGAAAGGCCCCACAGTTGACAGTGCATGTCAGAGCAAAAACCAAGCCATGAGGTCGAAGGAATTGTCAGTAGAGCTCAGAGACAGGATTGTGTCGAGGCACAAATCTGGGGAAGGTTACCAAAACATTTCTGCAGCATTGAAGATCCCCAGGAACACAGTGGCCTCCATCATTCTTAAATGGAAGAAGTTTGGAAGCATTAAGACTCTTCCTAGAGCAGGCCGCCCGGCAAAACTGAGCAATCGGGGGAGAAGGCCCTTGGTCAGGGAGGTGACCAAGAACCCGATGGTCACTGACAGAGCTATAGAGTTCCTCCGTGGAATGTCTAACCCCCCCCTCCACATTTTACCTTCTACCACTCATCGCTCCATCACTCAGCTCTCTCCTTTAAAGGCGTCAATGCAACTATCCAACATAGTTTAACCTTTTTTTTTATTTTGTCGTTTAAAAATCACAKCGCCCACCCATTTAAAAAAATATATATATATTTTCTCTGCAGAAATCCACCAATCAGACCTTTATGGTAGTGACCAGACGGAAGCCACTCCTCAGTAAAAGGCACATGACAACCCACTTGGGAGTTTGCCAAAAGGCACCTAAAGACTCTCAGACCATGAGAAACAAGATTGTCTGGTCTGATGAAACCAAGATTGAACTATTTGGTCTGAATGCTAAACACCACGTCTGGAAGAAACCTTGCACCATCCCTACAGTGAAGCATGGTGGTGGCAGCATCATGCTGTGGGGATGTTTTTCAACAGCAGGGACTGGGAGACTTGTCAGGATGGAGGCAAAGATGAATGGAGCAAAGTAAAGAGAGATCCTTGATAAAAACCTGCTCCAGAGTGCTCAGAACCTCAGACTGGGGTGAAGGTTCACCTTCCAACAGGACAATGACCCTAAGCACACAGTCAAGACAACACATGAGTGGCTTCGGGACAAGTCTCTGAATATCCTTGAGTGGCACAGCCAGAGCCCGGACTTGAACCCGATCAAACATAAATACATTTTAGAATAAGGGGTCTGAATACTTTCTGAAGGCACTGTATGTATAGACACACCTACTCAATCAAGGGTTTTTCTTTATTTTTACATTGTAGAATGATAGCGAAGACATCCAAACTATGAAATAACACATATGGAATCATATAGTAACCAAAAAAGTGTTAAACAAATACAAATATATTTTATATTTGAGATTCTTCAATGTAGCCACCGTTTGACGGTCTGAAGAGTCCAGATGTGAGATTTTTGGTTCCAACCGCTGTATCTTCGTGAGACGCAGAGTAGGTGAACGGATAATCTATGGATGTTTGGTTCCCACCTTGAAGCATGGAGGAGGAGGTGTGATGGTGCTTTGCTGGTGACACTGACAGTGATTTATTTTGAGTTTAAGGCACACTTAACCAGCAWGGCTACCACAGCATTCTACAGTGATACGCCATCCCATCTGGTTTGCACTTAGTGGGACTAATATTTGTTTTTCAGCAGGACAATGAKCCAACACACCTCCAGGCTGTGTAAGGGCTATTTGACCAAGAAGGAGAGTAATGGAGTGCTGCATCATGACCTGGCCTCCACAATCACCCGACCTCAACCCAATTGAGATGGTTTGGGACGAGTTAGACTGCAGAATGAAGGAAAAACAGCTAGTGKTCAGCATATGTGGGAACTCCTTCAAGACTGTTGGAAAAGCATCCCAGGTGAAGTTGGTTGAGAGAATGCCAAAAGCTGTTATCAAMGCAAAGGGTGGCTACTTTGAAGAATCTAACATTTAAAATATATTTTGATTTGTTTAAACCTTTTTTGGTTACTACATGATTCCATATATGTTATTTCATAGTTTTGATGTCTTCACTATTATTCTACAGTACAATGTAGAAAATAGTAAAAATAAAGAAAAACCCTTGAATGAGTAGGTGTGTCCAAACTTTTGACTGGTACTGTACAACAACTTATACTTCTGATCAATGAATAATTATGGAAAGCACTGTGTAGATACAAAAGTAACGTAACAATTTATACAAACAACATCATTTGACATTGTTGTGTGTTCTTATGTTACCAAAAAGTAATGCAGAACATCTCTAGCCATCTCTTCATATCCTCATCTACTGCAGAGCTGTCTTTTGGATCTCCCGTTTTACTACAACATTCAAGTACAGTATTTTTAAGACCTATCCAAACTAAAGGTATTTGCAATGGAGGCTAAGGCAGAATGATAGGTTGCAAGCCGTTCAGAAGAAACAGTAGACATCCCAAGTGGAGTATTCTTTGATAAGAACAGGACAGGAGGGATCTCAGCCATGACATTTGTCTCCTATATCAGTCTCTCCGCCATGTTGGGTGATGGGTTTGGAACTGGGTCCAGACCAGTGAGTGTGTTTCCTATATGAGTCTCCCAATGGAACAATGTCAGAACAGTTGAGTGGTGGGTTTGGAACTGGCCCCAGTCTTCTATATGGGTCTCTCCATGAGTGTCGGATGGGCTATGTCCACATCTCTACGCGAGATCCCTCTTTCTCCTGTCGGCTGGGGCTGTAGGTGCCGTGGGTGGCCCTCTGGTTTAGCGCCACCACCAGGCCCACGGAGGTACTGACCAGGGCCAGCAGCAGCAGCACAACAGACACTAGACTGACTGACAGCAACAGGTCAGAGGTTAGACCCTCAGAGGTCAACTGGAGAGGGAGACGGATTGAGGAGGGGGGAGGAGGGGAGACAGGGGTAAGTACAAGTACACAACAAATGGGGAAGCAGGAAAAACATGAACATCAATTAAAAGGTGCAAAAGTGCATTAACAGCATGATAAATACTGGTCAGACCAGGGAAGGAACACAGACACACGCACACTCWCTCCCGGCTACGTTACACAAGGCGCTCCAGTTCCAAGTGCTGTACCAGCGTCATGAGGGATCTGTCCCCGAGCACGTAGGCAGTAGAGCTGGTACCAGGGARCGACCCAGGCTGGGTAGGAGACTGGAGGGGTGAACCCTGCCTCCATCTGCTGCTGCTCACAGATTTTGGCTGCGACCCCAACGCCAGCACCAGCAACAGGACTATCATCATGCCAACCCCACACGGCACAAGCATCGCCGCCATGCGCAAGACACCTGYGGTACACTCCGTCAGAGGAGAATCACACACCCAGAAACGCACACGCTGTGTAAACGCAATCTAAATCCAAACCACAGACAACCATCAAACAAAGCAAAATTATAGCATTTTCCTAATGACCGAATATGTAAGTGAAATAATCACTGTTTTTGATACTGATTCACACTAATTTGTGTGTTGTATATCTGATGATTTTGACAAAATGTGCCATCATACTGAGCCACCGTCAAAATGCKCTTACAAATGTCATATTGCCTGGTATCATATTGGAGCCCTGCTGAGGAGCTGCTGGGAGATATGACCAGTTAAACGAAGTCAACAGTTACTTCACTTCACACAGATAAAGAGTTAGCAACATGCCCCTGTGGTGCTACTGTAAAACATTCCTTAAAACAATAACACCACCACAAAATTCTGGAACAATACTACTCTGTCTTGTTTAAAAAATAATATGTTGTCTGTTTACCTGTCAGATGAGAAGGGTTTACTCTCAGAGTGAATGTAACACAGAGTACCCAGACCCAGAGAACTCCACAGCCAAGGGTCTTCATCAGTCAGAGGCAGACAGGTTCAGTACTCTACTCTCTAACCAGTCTGCATTCTAAGCAGTTTCTATGGCAGAGCAAGCCCACACACACAGTCTCTCCCTGCTACACAGTARGCATCTCAGCAGCTAGGAGTCTGACAGGTAGATGTGTCCTGTACTGTGTGCCTATATATACAGTATACGTGTGTGTGTGTGTGACTGTCTCTAGATGAACGAGCATGTCTGCCAGTTAAGCTGCCCTCGTGCATTTCTGTGAAACAGTCCCAACCTGCAGGTACGCCACCAGATCAATGCTGAGTTGCACTTCAGATGGAAACACAGGCTGCTTTTAGCTGGCCAAGCACCATCTCTCTCAAACAGCCGTGCCACACAGCTCACCGGCAAACCCATGGAGTACTTACACCCATGGGTCTATGCCCGCCCGTACATATGTACATAAACAGACACACACACACACACACACACACAGACAGACAGACACACACACACCTCTGCCCGGGACTTGACAAGTCTATGACCAGTGGAATAACTGTTGACAAGTGGTTAGAGCACTCTGAAACTGTGACAAGAGAGGTAAAGTCATGGCAGGGTGTTGAAGTGACATTTATGAGGCCAGTTTTGTGAGTAGTGGCAGCTTCAAGGGTTGACTTTCCAATGTCACCAGTCCTAGAGCAGTGACAGCTACAGGACACTTCCCGCTGGGCACAGGCATCAGTTGAACAACATTTTTTGAAATTGACATTTGATTCATTGTCAACTAACTTGAATTCAACTTGAAATCAACAACAAATGTCACCATGCCATTGGATTTCGTGTTTGAAGCGGTGTGAAAAAAATTCCCTTATGTTGATGACTTTTTGCAATCCAATCCGTTTTCCACGCCGATTTAATGTCATCGCGTAGGATTTTTGTTGTTGTTGTTGAAACGACGTGGAAACTACGTTGATTCAAACAGTTTTTGCCAAGTGGGATGTTTTGGAGCCGTTTCTGATGGCAAGCTTTAGCCATCCGACTTTCTCCAAAACCTACTGCTTTATTTTCTCAGATCATTGAGACGGAGAAACAATTAGGACTGGAAGAAAATAGCCAAGAGTGGTCATGTTGGATAAATTAAGACAGGTAGTGAAAGGAGGATAAACAACAGACGAGGATGAAAAAACAGGAAATGTTTATTTGAAGACAGAAAGTGGTTTAAACAAGTAAGACATGACAGAACACCTCAGAACGGACACAGACCCGTCGAGAGCCAGATACACTACATTCCAAAAGTATGTGGACGCCTGCTCGTCGAACATCTCATTCCAAAATCATGGGCATTCATATGGATTTGGTCCCCCCTTTGCTGCTATAACAGACTCCACTCTTCTGGGAAGGATTTCCACTAGATGTTGGAACATTGCTGCGGGTACTTGCTTCCATTCAGCCACAAGTGCATTAGTGAGGTCGGGCACTGATGTTGGGCGATTAGGCCTGGCTCGAAGTCGGTGTTCAATGGGGTTGAGGCCAGGGCTCTATGCAGGCCAGTCAAGTTCTTCCACACCGATCTCGACAAAGCATTTCTGTATGGACCTCACTTTGTGCACAGAGGCATTGTCATGCTGAAACAGGAAAGGGCCTTCCCCAAACTGTTGCCACAAAGTTGGATGCACAGAATCGTCTAGAATGCCATTGTATGCTGTGGTGTTAGATTTCCCTTCACTGGAACGAAGGGGCCTAGCCTGAACCATGAAAACATTATTACTCTCCACTAAACTTTACAGTTGGCACTATGCATTGAGGCAGGTAGCGTTCTCCTGGCATCCGACAAACCCAGATTAGTCCGTCAGARTACCAGTTGGTGAAGCGTGATTCATCACTCCAGAGAACGTTTCCACTGCTCCAGAGTCCAATGGCGGTGAGCTTTACACCACTGGCTCCTCGGCCATGGAAATCAATTTCATGAAGTTCCTGACGAACAGTTCTTGTGCTGATGTTGCTTCCAGAGGTAGTTTGGACCTTCCACTTCATGATAACATCACTTACAGTTGACCGGGGCAGCTCTAGCAGGGCAGAAATTTTACTAACTGACCTGTTGGAAAGGTAGCATCCTATGACGGTGCCACATTGAAAGTCACTGAGCTCTTCAGGAAGGTCAATGTTTGTCTATGGAGATTGCATGGCTGTGTGCTCGATTTGATACACCTGTCAGCAACGGGTGTGGCTGAAATAGCCAAATCCACTAATATGAAGGGGTGTCCACATACTTTTGTATATATAGTATATAGTAGACAGACAGACAGACAGACAGACAGACAGACAGACAGACAGACAGACAGACAGACAGACAGACAGACAGACAGACAGACAGACAGACAGATATATATATATATATAGACATACAGACAGAGAGATGGACATAGAGACAGACAGATTTGTTGGTATATACAACAACAGAGAACGTGTGACAGAATTTCAGGATTAGTTTAAAATTGATAAACGGTAAGTGTGATTCGCTGCCTTCAAGGGCCTAGGGGAATCCATCTAGCTACACCACTTAGAGTATCAGTATGTACAGTACCATTATCCTCAAGGAATACACAACACCAAATGGACATGAGCCTGACCATATATTGTGAGACATTTTGCTTTCAGAGACAAGATTCATCCAAGAATATATATATATTTTTTTTCTCCAAAAGTGAAAAAGTTTTTCCAATAGCAAAACATTCCTTTCGGAAATGGTGGTTCTACACTGACGATTCTGTGTAATTGCAAAACCAGTGTCTTGTTTTCTGTTTGGTCCATGGAAAATAGCCATTATTATAGTTTCTGTGTAGCTTAGTCTAATGTACAATGTAATGCTACCTGATCTGTGTTAGTTTAGCAACATCGCCCAAAGGATATTCATATTGTCATATCCAACAGAGAGGATATTCCAAAATGACACGACTTTTTATAAAAATTTGCTGCCCATAAAAAACGTGTTGTTTTAAGGCACAAAAAACAGCTCTGTGCTCTTGTCAGAAAAGGAAGATAATACATTTAAACTTGGCTCACCTGAACAATAGAAAAACAATTAAACCTATAGCTAAGTTGTATTTTTACACTCAGAGACATTAAGTCTTGTCCAGGGCTCCAATTTCTCATGGGCCCAGTTCAGGAACAACCCCTATTGTTTCTTAATTCAAGTACTTAGTGATTCTTTAAACCCGAAACACCGGGTTTAAAGAATCCTCTCTGCTAACCCCAGTGGTAATGTAATACACAGACACAGATATAACGGCACTCACACTATTTAGAACATAGCTGTTTTTCATTGAACAGGCATTTAACACCTTAAACACCCATCACCATAAATCTCAAGTTTATACACCACTCGAACGCACATGCACAAACACATGCACACACACACACACACGCACTCGCTCTCTCTCAGTCGTCTTGCCCTCCCCAGTCGATCACGGGATCGTCATCGAGGTTCAGGATGAGGTAAGAGATCAGCTGGAAGAGGTTCTGCCAGAACAGAACGGCCATGTAAAAGTAAATGTCGCTCACGTCGACCTGGCAATTGTCCCCGGCGAAACTCATGTCACACACACAGTGGTACTTGTTAATGCGGTTTCGGCAGTAGCCCCCGTTCAGGCAGGGGTTGGACTTGCACTCATCCACCTCCTGCTCACAGCTACACACAGGATGAGGGTCAGATATAGAGACAGAGGCAAAACAAGAGACAACACACAACATCAAGATGGTCTGTGTCTAATGAATGTTTTACAAAGTTCACCTATTTTCTGGGTATATTTTTAGATTATCTCTCCCCTCCAATCTACCACCTTCCTTCTTTTTCCCCTCTGTATCCTTCTCTTTTCTCTATTTATTTATTTATCTTACCGGTGTCCAGTGAAGCCGGGCAGACAGTCACAAGACAGGTCCCTCTCAGTGCAGTTCCCTGCGTTGAAGCAGATGTAGTTCCTGGTCTCATCTCCACAGACAGACACTGGCAGCTTGGGCCTATTGAGGAGAGAGAACCACATACAGACCACACAATCAGACAGGCACACTCCTCTAGAGGGTGTGTGTGCATAAGAGAGATTTAGATGGGAGGGGGCAGAACATTGTCTTGCTTCCGGAAGCGTGGTTGAGCGAGTGGTGGTGCGTAGAAGAAACACCACCTGACGTTAAACAATGGGGGGCAGGGGTTATTGGGTAAAGGGTGTTATTGTCTACTAATATGTGTGTGTGAACTAGGGGGAGTGGGATGTGCCGTCTGTCTCCCCACTGGGAGACTACAGGATTTAGCGGGCGATCAGGATAAAGACATTTAGACCCCTGACTGCTCCTCAAGAACAGGACATTAAACCACTACTATAGGACTTTAAAACATCACAGACTCTGTCCTGCTCTGATGGACTTACAATGTCCGGATATGTAGGGGGAAAACACTGGTGCTGGTTGTTATGTCATTTCTTGAAATAGGTGGGAGGAGTATCAAATAATAAAACTTACAATTTTCTGCTGTCTATGTACCATGGAATTTCCTCAATGCGATCACTGGAGAGAGAGAGAGAGGAGGAACAATACATAAACTCGGCAAAAAAAGAAACGTCCCTTTTTCAGGACCCTGTCTTTCAAAGATAATTTGTAAAAATCCAAATAACTTCACAGATCTTCATTGTAAAGGGTTTAAACACTGTTTCCCATGGTTGTTCAATGAACCATAAACAATTAATGAACATGCACCTGTGGAACGGTCGAGAAGACACTAACAGCTTACAGACTGCAGGCAATTAAGGTCACAGTTATGAAAACTTAGGACACTAAAGAGGCCTTTCTACTGACTCTGAAAACACCAAAATAAAGACCCCCAGGGTCCCTGCTCATCTGCGTGAGCGTGCCTTAGGCATGCTGCAAGGAGGCATGGGGACTGCAGATGTGGCCAGGACAATAAATTGCAATGTCCGTACTGTGAGACGCCTAAGACAGCGCTACAGGGAGACAGGACGGACAGCTGATCGTCCTCACAGTGGCAGACCASATGTAACAAAACCTGCACAGGATCGGTACATCCGAACATCACACCTGTGGGACAGGTACAGGATGGCAACAACAACTGCCCGAGTTACACCAGGAATGCACAATCCCTCCATCAGTGCTCAGACTGTCCGCAATAGGCTGAGAGAGGCTGCACTGAGGGCTTGTAGGCCTATTGTAAGGCATGTCCTCACCAGACATCACTGGCAACAATGTCGCCTATGGGGACAAATCCACCGTCGCTGGACCAGACAGGACTGGCAAAAAGTGCTCTTCACTGACGAGTTGCGGTTTTGTGATGGTCGGATTTGCGTTTATCATTGAAGGAATGAGCGTTATACTGAGGCCTGTACTCTGGAGCGGGATCGATTTGGAAGTGGAGGGTCCGTCATGGTCTGGGGCGGTGTGTCACAGCATCATCGGACTGAGCTTGTTGTCATTGCAGGCCATCTCAACGCTGTGCGTTACAGGGAAGACATCCTCCTCCCTCATGTGGTACCCTTCCTGCAGGCTCATCCTGACATGACCCTCCAGCATGACAATGCCACCAGCCATACTGCTCGTTCGGTGCGTGAATTCCTGCAAGACAGGAATGTCAGTGTTCTGCCATGGCCAGCGAAGAGGCCGGATCTCAATCCCATTGAGCACGTCTGGGACCTGTTGGATCGGAGGGTGAGGGCTAGGGCAATTCCCCCCAGAAATGTCCAGGAACTTGCAGGTGCCTTGGTGGAAGAGTGGGGTAACATCRCACAGCAAGAACTGGCAAATCTGGTGCAGTCCATGAGGAGGAGATGCACTGCAGTACTTAATGCAGCTGGTGGCCACACCAGATACTGACTGTTACTTTTGATATTGACCCCCCCTTTGTTCAGGGACACATTATTCKATTTCTGTGGAACTTCAGTTTATGTCTCAGTTGTTGTATCTTGTTATGTTCATACAAATATTTACACATGTTAAGTTTGCTGAAAATAAACGCAGTTGACAGTGAGAGGACGTTTCTTTTTTTTGCTGAGTTTAGAATAAAAAGATTGATTTAGGATGAAAACTTTCCAGTAAAGATAGACATCTTGTCTGAAACTCTAGCTTACAGAGGGAAGTTGTTTCAAAAACGTCCTTGTGAAGGAGCGATGTGAGAGAATGTGTGTGAGCGAGAGAGAGAAAGAGAGAGTGTTGGTAGTGCAGAGAGAGTGTGTGTGTTTACAAGATAAATGGATGAAGGCATTCCCTCGATGATGCTCCGAGGCAAACGGGAGATGAGAGGCAGTAGCACTGAACCACCAGGGAGATAAATACACCACACACAGTACACGACGGTGACATACTACAGCAATGTTACTACACAGACTACAGCGACACACTAGAGCCATATATGACGTTAAGTAGAACAGAAATGCTACAACTAAAACACACGGTTCATGCATGGTTTAAGTGCTTTACAGAGATCTGAACATTTACATGGTTTCCTTTTTCTTACTGTGTTATAAAGCTAAAAGGGAGTCCCACTGGTGTGCTATTGCTTTGAGATCCTTGGATTATACTTTTATCTCATTGACATATTCAAAATGCAGAATCCATGTTTTCAAAACATAAAATATTGTTTTAAGATGCTATTCTTTCAACTGTTGGTTATTAAAGCCTATTTGTGGACTTAATACTTCATATTTAGCAAATTGTGTTTAATCTCAAAGGGACTGCAARTTTGGAACACAAACTTTACAGATAAAAGGAAGGTGACTGTTTAGTTGTGTGTTCATTCCTTTGTATAAAAATAAATATTCCATTCCATTCCTAACCCCACCCATGTGACTCACTTGCAGTAAGGTCCGGTGTAGTTCTCAGCACACAGACAGGCGTACTTGTCCACTCCATGTAGACATGTGCCTCCATGAGCGCATAGATGGTTCTCACACACATCCACCTCCTCCTCACAGTCCACCCCGGTGTAGCCAAACTCACAGGCACARTCATATGCCAGCCGCTGAATGCTGCAGTTGCCATGGATACAGGGATTGGAGGCGCAGGTGTCTGTGTTGCGCTCACAGCGGCGTCCGGTCCAGCCCTCCTCACAGCTACAGTTGAACAGGTTCCAGAGGTCCTGACAGCTACCTCCATTCATGCAAGGGCTGGGCTGGCACACCGGGCCTCCACTGCACCCGCTACGGGGTGGCGTGGGGGATGTCCGAAGGAACTGCTCCTCCTGAATCCGGGGCAGGTTGACCTCTAAGGGGCTGTAGTAAGGCAGGGCGATGCCCCCCACCTCCACAGTACCCAGGCACCCCTCRAGGCTCCAGCCAGCCTTGGGCCCAAGCCCCCCCAGCTGGATGTCCACCCCCTCCCTGAGGAAGTCCAGGTTGCCCCCTTTGCTGCTGGAGTTCCCAGCTTCATCCACTTCCTCATCCAGCACTAGGGTCCAGCGGGATGCCTCTGCCCATGGMGTGACCATGAAGAGGTGGACGCTGTGCCAATCCCCGTCGCTGACCCCCATGCGGCTGCTCAGGGACACCGTGGACGAGCCCTCCCCGCTCTGTAGCTCCAAGAAGAGAAGGCCATGCTGCACAGACACCGTCACAAACTCCGGCCCACGCTCAGCATGCAGGATGGCGACGTGGCGTTTACGGGTGCGCAGGCTGACGGTGATGCTGGCCAGGCTACGTTGGATACGGCCGTTACCGCGGTAAGACAGTACACTGCTGTCGTCAAGGAAGGTAGCACTGGAAAAGCCTGGGAAGGAAAATAAGGGATAGGTATGTAAATATGTGGTCATTTAATAAAGGCTTTAACCCTCAGCATCAGTCCAAAATGTGATGGAATATGGACCATAGAATAAAAGTAGTAATAAAGCAATAAAAAAATATACATTAACAAATAAATAGAAAATCAACCACAAAAAGGCTGAATGATGAACAAATGTGTGATGGGCAGACAATGACACTGTCTCCTCTGCTTTTTCTGAGTGACAGTGTTGTTTCTGTCTTCATTCCAGGACTGCTAATCATAGGGGTGACAGGGCAGACAGACGGCCACGTAAATCATCACTAATACAACCACAGGCTAATCTGTCCTAATCCCAGTCCTACCTCACAGACCGACMGGCAGATTTAGGGAAGAATGACTCACACTCGTATCCCTGGTTGAGGGTGCGGCACTCCGCCTTTGCGGGGCAGGGGGCTAGCTCACACCACTTGACCTTCTCACAGTGCCGCCCTGCAGTGTTGTGGGGGCAGGTGCACGTGAAGTCGTCCCACATGGGGTAGCACATCCCCCCGTTCTGACAAGGGTTCCTCTGGAGAGGGAGAGAAAAAAAATACAGTTTATTAATATTATTATTATTATTATTACTACTACTAAAGGATATAGGGACATTCAGGTTATCTTTTATAATTCCTAAATTCATTAGGCTCTAATCTATGGATTTCACATGACTGGGCAGGGGCGCAGCCATCGGTGAGCCTCGGAGGGCTTAGGCCAACCCACTTGGGAGCCAGGCCCACCCACTGGAGAGTCAGGCCCAGCCAATCAGAATGAGTTTTTCCACACAAAAGGCCTTTATTACAGACTGAAATACTCCTCAGTTTCATCAGCTGTCTGGGTGGCTGGTCTCAGACGATCCCGCAGGTGAGGAAGCCAGATGTGGCGGTCCTGGGCTGGTGTGGATACATGTGGTCTGCGGTTGTGAGGCCGGTTAGATGTAATGCCAAATTCTCTAAAATGACATTGGAGGCAGTTTATGGTAGAGAAATAAAAATMTCATTATCTGGCAACAGCTCTGGTAAACATTTCTGCAGTCAGCATGCCAATTACACGCTCCCTCAAAACTTCTGTGGCGTTGTGTTGTGTGACAAAATCGCAAATTCAACAATGAGTGGTTTGGAAGGAATCAGTGACTAACTGTAAAGGTTGCAAAGCAATCATTAGCCTGCTATTCAGTGGAGTGGGTGTGTGGCCTAAGTCTGGGTTTAAGGGTTTCTTTTCCAAGCTTAAAAGGATAAGAATTCAACACGATGGGCCAGAAAAGGTTGAATACATTGGCCGTGCTGTCAATCCAGCATGACTTCTGCCGTGTTCAAAACAACTGGAAACTTGGAACTGGGAAATCTCAGACTTCAGTGACTTCAAACAACTGGAACTGAGTTCCGACTAGGAAAATACATTTTGAACGGTCATCCAACTCGGAATTCCAACTCCGCCATCTTTCTAGAGCTCCGGCCTGAAGATCACTGACATCATGATTCAATCTTGTTTTTTTCCGAGTTCCCAATTGTCATGAAAGCACCATAAATCCAGAGAATGCCAGACCCCCGATTGCTCAGTTTGGCCGGGCTGCCAGCTCTAAGAGTCTTGGTGGTTCCAAATGTCTTCCATTTAAGAATGATGGAGGCCACTGTGTTCTTGGAGACCTTCAATGCTGCTTACATTTTTTGGTWCCCTTCCCCAGATCTGTGCCTCGACACAATCACATCTCAGAGCGCATCTCTGACATGCACTGTCAACTGTGGGACCTTATATAGATAGGTGTGTGCCTTTCCAAATCATGTCCAATCAATTGAATTTACCATAGGTGGACTTCAATCAAGTTGTAGAAAGATCTCAAGGATGATCAATGGAAACCGGATGCACCTGAGCTCAATTTCTAGTCTTTGGCAAAGGGTCTGAATACTTATGTAAATAAGGAATTTATGCTTTATTTTTATTTTTTTTTGCTTTGCTTTGTCATTATAGGATATTGTGTGTAGATTGATGAGGAAAACATTTATTTAACCAATTTTAGAATAAGGCTGTGACGTAACAAAATGTTGGGTCTGGCGTAACCCATTTATACTGCCAGGCAGGGTCAAATCTACATTTGCCTGGCATTTTAGTTATCGATGTGATGTTTGGCGGTGCCTAATCAGTCAGTTTTGTACCTGCCTGGCTGAGTGGCAGTGTGAGTGGAATGAGCGAGCTCGCCTGGCAACCAGAGCCGAAACACGTGAGGAAATAAAACTTGGTAGTCTGCCTGGAAATTAATTCACAAGACCAATACATTTTTCTAATATTTTTCATATTAACGTATTTGATCATTTTCTCTTCTCCTCTCTTTTGAATTCAAGTATTTTTCAAGTACRAACTTCAGAGTTCTAAATTCAAGTACTTTAAGCACCTCAATTACTTGGTGCGAACCTCGTGAGATGGAGGACATTAAGCCATTACGGCCTATGTTATTAAATGGAGTCAAGWGCTTTAGTCAAGTAATCTAGCCCTAGCACTGATCCTAACTGAGCCCTATGGCTGCGTTCACACAGGCGGCCCAATTCTGAACTTTTCCTCTAATTGYTCATTTGACCAATCAATTCAATCATTTGGCAAAATATCAGAATTGGGCTGCCTGTGTAAACACACCCTAACAGTTGGCAGTTCCTTATTGTCTCCCTGTCTTCTTGTCTCTTTCGTCTTCTCTACTTCACGTTAAGTACGTAACAGCATTTCCAATTAACACCCTAAACCTCACCCTTAAACACAATTTAATTTGATTGTGTGGGATTGGTGCCATATGTGGCTGTCAAACGCAGTGATGGCGAGTAAGATAATGAAGGCTGAGAATGGATCAGAAGGGGCAGGGTAGTCTGACATTGGGGCATAATTGGTAGGGCAGGGGCAAGGCATGGTTGTGTGCAGAGCAGGGAAAGGCAGGACTGGGTATGGCATGGGCAAAGGACAGGGTAGGGCAGGTGAAAGAAGGGGACAGAGTAGGGGTAGAAGAGGCAGGTGTAGAGAGTAGTAAGGATGCTCAGTCCACTCACACTACAGGAGTCGACCCCAGCGCAGCCCGCCGTGACATTAGCCATGAGCACCAGAGGGTATGACGTCACTGTGGTGTCCAGCCTGAAGAACTGCAGTCTCTCACTGTTGATCCTCAGGTCCTGGATACAGCCTTTAAAGTAGCCCCCGAATGCTGATGACGCCTTCTGCTCTGCCAGACCCCCCACATACACCACATCCCCCATCTGACTGTCCGTCGTCCTGACCTCCACCGAGCCCTGCTTCTGGTTGGCCACGTATAGGACCATATGCTCACGGTCCACCACCACGCTCACAAAGTGGATGTCCCCGTCGTTAACCACACTCTCACTGGTCAAGGTCTCAAAGTTATGGAGCTGAACTCTGACCCGTCCCTCATCCAGCCACAGGCGCAGGTATTGGCTGGTGCTATTGGCGAGCACCAACAAGAGGCCAGCGTGGCGGTGTGTGCGCAGAAAGAGGGAGACAGTGATGTCACTTCCTGCATCATCTGTGATGGTGAAAACGGCGTAGCTCTGAGAGTCCTCATTGCCGAAGCGGGCCGTCTCATACTCTACAGAGAAGGACAGGGAGGGAGAGGACAGAAGAGGAGGGTAATTGTTTTATTATAACATATTCACGGTTTCAACTCCTGGTTCCCAAATAGTAAAAATTATGCATTTGTTTTGTGTGGCAAAAATACCAAATACAACTTCTAGTGGTATGACTTTTTCGCTCACTGTCCAAGAAGTCTATGTTATATTGTGTGTGGTAAGCAGCCAGTAGCCCATATGTTCCCATGMTACAGACGCAGCCCAGACAACACTCATCTAGTACACACTCTGATCTGTCTAAGATAGCACTCACAGCCTGCACTGTCTGCCTTTTTCCACATGCCACACATACACACAGGTGCATAGACACAGAACAAATGTAATCTCTCATTGTCACCCACTTCCCATTCCAATAGCAGATAGCAGGCTACAGGTGCTGTAATTAAATAAGGCAGGGGGGTAATAGTGTGTTAATTGCCCCACATCCTTGTGAATCTACTTTCAGAGACACACACACGTTGCTTGCACATCCCCAAAATCAAGCACATACACACGCACGCGTATTACATAAAGACACACACACACGTTGGTGATCTGCATGCATTTAAGAGCAAAGGGCTTGAATTATCCATACCATCTAGGATAGCAGTAGTTTAACTCTAGATCTCAGCATGTGTGTGCAGCGTTTGTGTTTCTGTGTGTCTTTTCTTGGGTACTGCCAGATTACTAATCTGCAATTGGTTAATCTGCAATTGGCAATTGGTTATTAATATCCCTCTCTGAAAAGAAAGAATCAAAATGACTTACCAGGGTCTGTASCCTGACTGACATTTGTGTGACTATGGTTGCAAATTAATTTTTGTTTGTATTGTGTAACTATTGTAAGTGTCGTAAGCGCTGCTGCGTCCTTGTAAGGATACCTCATTGTATCCAACACAGATTTTCTCCCTCTCCTTTAATCCATTCAGGGAGCTGATCTCTCACTGTGACTTCTGACTGGTCTGCTCTACGCTCTCTCTATTATGTAGGTCGACTAAGGATGTTCTACCTTATGTAATGAATGACTTTGGAGGGCAGAATTGTTTCATTTTTMATTAAATATTAAAGCATTAGACCTTTCACTGAAGGCTTCAGTCACACAAAATGTATACTTAAATTCGAACCTCTTCTCCAGCAGATTAGTAAGAATGTCTCACCCCATGTTCAAGAATGGCCTTTTTACATTTATTTAGATTATAACCTCTAACTTTCAGTTATTTGAAAATGAAATAATCTCCAAAATATCACTATTTTTAAAACAAGTCACAGGAAGTTGGTTGCAATTTCAGTTTAATCCACCAGAAAAGACAGAACAAATATAACAAATACATTTAAAAAATACAATATATATATTTATATAAATATTTTTTGTATAATTTTTGTAAATMATATCATAAATTGGACAAAATATATGGAAATGTCTGCTCTACTCAAAATTACAYCCAACTAATTGCAGCATTACCGCAAAAATGAAAGAGACAAGTGAAAGGAYGAGAAAGTAAGGAACTTGTCTGTCAGCCCTGCACTAAAGAACAKATTTGGTTAAAGAAAATTGTGATAAAAAAAAGGCATACCACTTTAATTTAAGGACCAAAAAACTGACAGCTGTGCCATATAGATTGCAAATTAGTTGGGAAGAGTTTTTTGATGTACCGATTCCATGGCATATGGTTTATGAATGAAGCTTAATTCAAAACGTAATTTTCAATTTAAATTATTATAAATAAATATTACGACCAATAGAATGTTATATACAGACCATTCGGAAAGTATTCTCAGACCGCTTCCCTMTTTCCACATTTTGCTACGTTACAGCCTTATTCTAAAATTGATTAAATATGTTTTTTAATCCTCAATCTACACACAATACCCCATAATGACAAAGCAAAAACAGGTTTTTAGACATTTTTGGAAATMTATTTAAAATAAAAAACTTAAATATTTACATAAGTATTCAGACCCTTAGCTATGAGAGTCAAATCAAAATCAAATCAAATTGTATTGGTCACATACACATGGTTAGCAGATGTTAATGCGAGTGTAGCGAAATGCTTGTGCTTCTAGTTCTGACAGTGCAGTAATATCTAACAAGTAATCTAACAATTCCCCAACAACTACCTAATACACACAAATCTAAAGGGATGGAATAAGAATATGTACATATAGATATATGAATGAGCAATGGCCGAGCGTCATACTCAAGATGCAATAGACGGTATAATTGTTTTAAGAAACAAGTGAGTCTATGTAGGCAGCAGCCTCTCTGAGTTAGTGATTGCTGTTTAGCAGTCTGATGGCCTTGAGATAGAAGCTGTTTTTCAGTCTCTCGGTCCCAGTTTTGATGCACCTMTACTGACCTCGCCTTCTGGATGGTAGCGGAGTGAACAGGCAGTGGCTCAGGTGGTTCTTGTCCTTGACGATCTTTTTGGCCTTCCTGTGACATCGGGTGCTCTAGGTGTCCTGGAGGGCAGGTAGTTGGCAGACCGCACCACCCTCTGGAAAGCCTTGAGGTTGAGGGCGGTGCAGTTGCCGTACCAGGCGGTGACTCAGCCCGACAGGATGCTCTCAATTGTGCATCTGTAAAAGTTTGAAAGGGTTTTAGGTGACAAGCCACATTTCTTCAGCCTCCTGAGGTTGGCATGGCTGTGTGCAGAGCAGGGAAAGGCAGGACTGGGTATGCATGGGCAAAGGACAGGGTAGGGCAGGTGAAAGAAGGGGACAGAGTAGAGGTAGAAGAGGCAGGTGTAGAGAGTAGTAAGGATTYCTCAGTCCACTCACACTACAGGAGTCGACTACTGTTGTGTCATCTGCAAACTTGATGATTGAGTTGGAGGCATGCATGGCCACGCAGTCATGGGTGAACAGGGTAGTACAGGAGGCYGCTGAGCATACACCCTTGTGGGGCCCCAGTGTTGAGGGTCATCGAAGTGGATATGTTGTTACCTACCTTCACCACCTGGGGGTGGCCCATCAGAAAGTCCAGGACCCAATTGCACAGGGCGGGGTTGAGACCCAGGGCCTCCAYTTTAATGATGACCTTGGAGGGTACTATGGGTTGAATGCTGAGCTGTAGTCAATGAACAGCATTCCTACATAGGTATTACTCTTGTCCAGATGGGATAGGGCAGTGTGCAGTGTGATGGCGATTGCATTGTCTGTGGACTTGTTGCGGTGGTGTGCAAACTGAAGTGGGTCTAGGGTGGCAGGAAAGTTGAAGGGGATATGATCCTTGAATAGTCTCTCAAAGCACTTTATGATGACACAAGCGAGTGCTACTGGGCGATAGTCATTTAGTTCAGTTATCTTTGCATTCTTGGGTACAGGAACAATGGTGGCCATCTTGAAGCATGTGGGGACAGCAGACTGGGATAGGGATTGATTATGTCCGTATACACACCAGCCAGCTGGTCTGCGCATGCTCTGAGGATGRGGTTAGGGATGCCGTCTGGMCCAGCAGCCTTGCGAGGGTTAACACGTTTAAATGCCTTACTCACGTCAGCCATGGAAAAGGAGAGGGGGGGCTTGTATAGTCCTTGTATACATCGCGATTGTGTATTGRCCGCACGAGTGCTGCAATCAATATGCTGATAGAATTTAGGTAGCCTTGTTCTCAAATTTTCTTTGTTAAAATAAACAGCTACAAAAAATGCAGCCTCAGGATACATGGTTTAGAGTCCACTGAAGTTCCTTGAGGGCCGTTATGGTATCTGCTTGAGGGTGTATATACACAGCTGTGACGATAACTGGCAAGAATTCTCCTGGGAGATAATGTGGTCGGCATTTGACTGTAAGGAATTATGGGTCAGGTGAACAGAAGGACTTGAGTTCCTGTATGTTGTTATGAATACACCATGAGTCGTTAAACATGAAGCATACAACCCTTCTTCTTCTTCCCAGAGAGATGTTTATTTCTGTGAGCGCGACGCATGAAGAAACCCGGTGGCTTTACCGACGTCCGACAAACAGTATCCTGAGAGAGCCATGTTTCCGTGAAACAGAGGATGTTAAAATCAAATCAAATGTTATTTGTCACAGCAGATGTTAATGCGAGTTAGCGAAATGCTTGTGCTTCTAGTTCCGACAATGCAGTAATAACCAACGAGTAATCTAACCTATAAATTCCACAACTACTACCTTATACACACAAGTGTAAAGGGATAAAGAATATGTACATAAAGATATGTGAATGAGTGATGGTACAGAACGGCATAGGCAAGATGCAGTAGATGGTATCGAGTACAGTATATACATATGAGATGGGTAATGTATGGTATGTAAACATACATGTATTTACTAAAAGATGGCAAGATGAGTAGATGATATAGAGTACAGTATATACATATACATTATATTAAGTGGCATTGTTTAAAGTGGCTAGTGATACATTTTGATAATTTCCATCCATTTCCATTACTTAAAGTGGGCTGGAGTTGAGTCAGTATGTTGGCAGAGCCACTCAATGTTAGTGGTGGCTGTTTAACAGTCGGATGGCCTTGGAGATAGAAGCTGTTTTTTAGTCTCTCTGTCCCTGCTTTGATGACCTGTACTGACCTCGCCTTCTGGATGATAGCGGGGTGAACAGGCAGTGGCTCGGGTGGTTGTTGTCCTTGATGATTTTATGGCCTTCCTGTGACATCGGGTGGTGTAGGGGTCCTGGAGGCAGGTAATTTGCCCCCAGTGATGCGTTGTGCAGACCTCCTACCCTCTGGAGAGCCTTACGGTTGTGGGCGGAGCAGTTGCCGTACCAGGCGGTGATACAGCCCACAGGATGCTCTCGATTGTGAATCTGTAGAAGTTTGTGAGTGCTTTTGTGGACAAGCCGAATTTCTTCAGCCTCCTGAGGTTGAAGAGGCGCTGCTGCGCCTTCTTCACAACGCTGTCTGTGTGGTGGACCAATTCAGTTTGTCCGTGATGTGTACGCCGAGGAACTACTACCCTCTCCACTACTGTCCCGTCGATGTGGATAGGGGGGTGCTCCCTCTGCTGTTTCCTGAAGTCCACAATCATTCTCTTTGTTTTGTTGACTTGAGTGTGAGGTTATTTTCCTGACACCACACTCCGAGGGCCCTCACCTCCTCCCTGTCGGCCGTCTTGTCGTTGTTGGTAATCAAGCCTACCACTGTAGTGTCGTTTGCAAACTTGATGATTGAGTTGGAGGCGTGCATGGCCACGCAGTCGTGGGTGAACAGGGAGTACAGGAGAGGGCTCAGAATGCACCCTTGGGGGCCCCAGTGTTGAGGATCAGCGGGGTGAGATGTTATTACCTACCCTCACCACCTGGTGGCGCCCGTCAGGAAGTCCAGTACCCAGCTGCACAGGGCGGGGTCGAGACCCAGGGTCTCGAGCTTGATGACGAGTTTGGAGGGTATTATGGTGTTAAATGCTGAGCTGTAGTTGATGAACAGCATTCTCACATAGGTATTCCTCTTGTACAGATGGGTTAGGGCAGTGTGCAGTGTGGTTGCGATTGTGTTGTCTGTGGACCTATTGGGGCGGTAAGCAAATTGGAGTGGGCCTAAGGTGTCAGGTAGGTTGGAGGTGATATGGTCCTTGACTAGTCTCTCAAAGCACTTCATGATGACGGAAGTGAGTGCTACGGGGCGGTAGTCGTTTAGCTCAGTTACCTTAGCTTTCTTGGGAACAGGAACAATGGTGGCCATCTCTGATGTCTCTCTGGAAGGCAACCCTTGCCCTAATTTCATCCACCATGTTGTCTCGAGACTGGACATTAGCGAGTAYTATACTCGGGAAGAGMTGGGCGGRGTGCACGCCTTCGAGGCCTGACCAGGAGGCCGCTCCGTCTACCTCTRCTGCYGCGACGTTGTTTTGGGTCGGCCTCTGGGATTAGATCCAATGTCCTGGGTGGTGGTCCGAATGAAGTATCCGCTTCGGGAAGTTGTATTCCTGGTCGTAATGTTGTTAAGTTGACGTCGTTCTTATAACCAATAGTTCTTCCCGGCTGTATGTAATAACCCTTAAGATTTTCTGGGGTTACAATGTACAATGTAATAATACATTTAAAAAAAAAACTGCATAGTTTTCTAAGGACTCGAAGCGAGACGACCATCTCTGTTGGTGCCATCTTGCTGACTCTAAATTGTGCTTAGGTGCATCCTGTTTCCATTGATCATCCTTGAGATGTTTCTAAGACTTGATTGGAGTCCACCTGTGGTCAATTCAATAGATTGGACAGGATTTAAAAAGCTGTCTATATAAGGTCCCATACTTGACAGTGCATGTCAGAGCAAAAACCAAGCCATGAGGTCAAAGGAATTGTCTGTAGAGCTCCGAGACAGGATTGTGTTGAGGAACGGTACCAAAAAATGTCTGCAGCATTGAAGGTCCCCAAGAACACAGTGGCCTCCATCATTCTTAAATGGAAAAAGTTTTGAACCACCAAGACTCTTCCTAGAGCTGGCCGCCCGGCCAAACTGAGCAATCGGGGAGAAGGGCCTTGGTCAGGGAGGAGATCAAGAACCCGATGGTCACTCTGAAAYAGCTACAGGCTTCCTCTGTGGAGAAGGGAGAACCTTTCAGAAGGACAYCCATCTCTGCAGCACTCCACCAAGCAGGCCTTTATGGTAGAGTGGCCAGTCGGAAGCCACTCCTCAGTAAAAGTTACATGACAGCCTGCTTGGAGTTTGCCAAAAGGCATCTAAAGGACTCTCAGACCACGAGACACAAGATTCTCTGGTCTGATGAAACTAAGATMGAACTCTTTGGCCTGAATGCCAAGTGTCACATCTGGATGAAACCCTGCACCATCCGTACGGRGAAGCATGATGGTGGCAGCATCATGCTGTGGGGATGTTTTTCAGTGGCAGGGACTGYGAGAGTAGACAGGATCGAGGGAAAGATGAARGGAGGAAAGTACAGAGAGATCCTTGATGAAAACRTACTCCAGAGCACTCAGGACCTCAGACTGGYTTGAAGSTTCATCTTCCAACAGGACAATGACCCTAAYCACACAGCCAAAACAATGCAGGAGTGGCTTCGGGACAAGTCTCTGAATATCCTTGAGTGGCTCAGCCAGAGCCCGGACTTGAACCCGATCAAACATATCTGGAGAMACCTGAAAATAGCTGTGCAGCGATGCACCCCATCCAACCTGACAGAGCTGAGAAGAATCGGAGAAACTCCTCAAATACAGGTGTGCCTAGCGTAGCGTGATACCCAAGAAGACTCGAGGCTGTAATAGCTGCCAAAGGTGCTTCAACAACGAACTGAGTAAAGGGTCTGAATACTTATTTTATTGTCAAATTTCTGTTTTTTATGTTTAATACATTTGCAAACATTTCTAAAAACCAGTTTTTGCTTTGTCATTATGGGGCATTGTGTGTAGATTGATGAGGGGAAAAAACGATTTAATCAATTTTAGAATAAGGCTGTAACGTAACAAAATGTGGAAAAAGTCAAGGGGTCTGAATACTTTCCGAATGCACTGTGTTTACAAAAAATATATATGGGGGATTGTTAATTATGCAGACAGTAACATTGATGGAAGTCACAATCTATCTGTAATATTAAAGCTGATATACAACCCCCTCCCCCCCCACCCCCACCCCGCCGGTACGTAGCTATGCCGGTACGTAGCTATGCATGTAATGGACAAAAATGAACTCTTGAAATTAAAGGAGATCTCGACTATATCTTATACTCAGCATCCCCATCCACTCTGTCCACTCATTCCTCCATTCTTACCCTCAGCGCAGTCCTGGCCTTCATATGGCCGGGGGCACCGGCACTGGTAGCTCTGCCACAGGTTGGTGCACTGTCCTCTGTTCTGACAGGGGCTGTCTTGGCATCTGTCTCTGTGGCTGCAGCCTATAGTCATGTTCACTGCCGAGTCGCTCAGCCACTCCCCCGGAACCACCAGCTGGGAATCCACAAACATGTCCCGCAGACAGCCGATGAAGGCCGGGACCGGGACCAAAACCACACCTTCCTCCACCACCCCACCGATGAAGGTGTTCTGGAGGGGAGACTCTGGAGATTCTGTCCCAGCCAGAGTGCCTGCGACCTGGGCTTCCCTCTCACAGTCCTGTTCCTGACAGACCCCGCCATCCAGGAGCCTGAGGCTGAGTAGGCRGTTCCCCAGCATGGCCTCCACAGAGTGCCACCTCCCATCAGTCACGTTAAGGGGGAGCTCCAGTGTCTGGCTAAGTTGCAGGGCCTCTCCCTCTGCCCTTCCCCCAACCGAGGCCTTCCTCCTCACGCTGAGTCTCAGATGGCACCCCAGCAGCTCCAGACCCAGGACCAGCCTTCCACTGCCCCGCTGGAAGAGGACGGCCCTGGGCAGCACTGTCCGGAAACTCAGGGTGATGTTGCAGGAGGCCTCTGTTGATATCATGGGGCTCTGCAATAATAGGTAGCCGCTCTGCTCGAAGGAGAAGGCTGTGGGGGTCTGGCAGAGAAGCCCGGTGTGGCCCGGGGGGCAGTGGCAGGAGTAGCCATGATACCCGTCGCTTAGGAACGGAGAGCATGAGCCCTGGTTCTGACACTCATGGCCCTCGCAGCCCACCAACGCTTCGCTGCAGTTCTGGCCCCCATACAGGAACTCATCGAGGTTTTGCTGGGAGCAGTGGCACATATAGCCCCCCACAAGGCTCTGACACTGAGACCCGTTCTCACAAGGGCTGAGGTTGCACATGTCCACTACCTCATCACAAAGGGTACCTGGAAGGGAAGGGAGACTGGATGATGATGTGGGTCAATGATACTATGATTGGTACAGCTTAGTCTGTGAAGGTGTGGAAATTAAGTGACGTTATAACTTTTTCTCTAAGCGCTGCTCCCAGGTGGGAATTATTCACTCTTCACCTTTCCTGCTATTTCAGGTCAGAAAACATACTTATTCTCCTCATCTTTGAAAGCACTATCGTCTATTATGAATCATGAATAATGTATGTAACTTATTATAGTACATGACTACACTATTACTTCTTACTGGAGACATGTTAACCTTCCCTATATATGTGTTGTTTATGTGCTGTGTATAGTCTATATTGGTGTGACGTTAAGTTCTAGACTAGAGGAAGCTGCCTGCGGTGTCATATACCCCATGATGCCATCTCTGAGCTGAACCTCATCATCCTCGACATCTTGTCAGGTCAACTTCGACACCTTTGTCACTGACAGGTATTTATGGCATTTATGCCTCTGCTCCATCATTGGTGGCAGTTAGCCTAGTGGTTAGAGAGGTGAAACAGCAACTGGAAGGTTGCCAGTTTGAACCCTGGGTCCGACGGGAAATATATGGTGGGAAGTGAGCTACAGTAGCAATTGGGCTACTGAGCTCAAATCCTAGATGCTCTTGTGCAAGGCACTTAATCCCCCACAACAACAGCTCCCCCGTTGCCCAGTGTGGCAGCCCCCGCAGGTTTTTGCCTGCCATATGAGTMCTGTTATACTCACATACATCATTCAAACAGTTTTAGYAACRTCAGAGTGATTTCTATCCAAATKTACTAATACTATGCATATCCTAGCATCTGGGCCTGAGTAGCAGGCAGTWTACTCTGGGCACGCTTTTCATCCGGATGTGAAAATACTGCCCCCTACCTCAAAGAAGTTAAGGAGGATTTGAAGCAGTGTTTGTGGACTATACAATGCAATACCGTACCTAGGGCTCTATGGTTTGGGGAAGGCTCTGCAAACCAACCGACCTCATACCATCACGTATTCTAATACCCTGCATTGTCAACTGCAGTGGTCTGAGCAGCATGCTTTTGGCTTCGAGCATCACAAGTTCATGCCCAGTGCTGGGCACTTGTTTTGACACTTTGTATGAATGGAAACTAATGTTGGTGTAGCATACTGTTATTATCCAAAATACAAAAGCTGCTTCCTATCTGCATCCAAAGGCACCTACCTTAGTAGGTAGCACTTTTCCAGTAGGTTACTGCCCTTTGGGAAGGGATTAGAAGGCAGTATCATGTGATAATGCATTCACATTCCACCGAGAGCGAGACATTTGTAACCACTGTAGCAGAATGAGCAACTAGTACTAGCAATTCAGTGAATGTCTATCCCAAAATGGAAATATCTCACACGAATAACAAGTAACAGAATCGATCGCCTCAGTACCTGATAAATTAATTGTTGTGATGTTTGTTTTGTCCTATATTTTTATTGAACTTATTTCAATTTTAAATCCCATTCCCCATCCACGCAGGAAGCCTTTTGCCTTTTGGTAGGCCGTTATTGTAAATAAGAATTTGTTCTTAACTGACTTGCCTAGTTAAATAAAGGTTAAATAAAATAAATAAATGAATTTGACACRGACCAGAATAATTGGCCTCCTCTCGCATATTGCTTGGTCTGCTGCTCCATTGTTGTGGACATGACAGGTAAGCTTGCAGATTCGTCCTGCAACTAGCCATTTAAATTACCATTMACATTAACAATATTGARTTTTACTTTTAGTGTTACAGATGACTAGTTGTGAAAAGATCCATAGCCTGGAGTCCTTCATTAACCAACTGTAAACTATTTGGATTCACCCAAAAAACGTTTAACGTCAACAGAGGCATTTTCATAATCTCTAGGAACAAATTGATAAATTGTCAGGTTGAATGTGTCCCTCACTATCAAATAAGACTTAAAAACAAGTTTTTATCCAGTGTCACGCCCTGARCATAGTAAGCTGTTTTTTCTCTGTGTTGGTTGGGGCGTGATAGTGACTAGGGTGGGTCATCTAGGTTTTGTATGTCTGTGTTGGCCTGATATGGCTCCCAATCAGAGACAGCTGTTTATCGTTGTCTCTGATTGGGGATCATATTTAGGTAGCCATTTCCCCATTGTTAGTTGTGGGATCTTGTCTATGTTTAGTTGCCTGTCTGCACTATTTGTATAGCTTCACGTTTCGTTAGTTGTTTTTGTTGTTTTTGTTCAGTGTTCATTCATTAAAGAGAATGTACGCATACCACGCTGCACCTTGGTCTCTCTCATACGATGATCGTGACATCCAGGGTGTTCCATTCCTAAGATTAGTGTTGAAACACACTTCTTCTACATCTAGTGGCAGCAAAAAGCAGAGACCCTGAAGAACGAGCTCAGTGCTGAATAGGCCTAGTATAAAAAAWTATACAAATACATTTCCTATAGCTTTTCCTTGAACTTTACGAGAAGAGGAATGGCCTATGAGGAGAGGCTTGCATAGCCTATAGCCCAGGGGTAGGCAACACTGTTCGTGGAGTGCCATAGCCACCCCCCCAAAAAATGAATTCATTGCGTTATTAGGTGCGTAATTGCGCAACKAAACAAAGACTGACATGCTTGGGTTGTAGCATATAGCCTAAACTAGAAGCGTATGCATATTAGCCCATAATTCATAAGCTCAAGGCTAAAWAAAAGTATCACATGGGCCTAACGAAATCATAGGTAGCCTACACTATTTTTCAGGATGTATCGGCTAACAGAAACATGCTAATGCAGAGACTTCTAGTGGTGCGCATATTAATTATGATAATGCGASAGCGCAGAGAAAGTTGTATCCATAGTTTCCACGTTTGGCTTCCGAGTTTTGAAAGCGTTTGAAAATGAGGTGGATAGTCCGTTTAGTAACTCCACTCACTACTTGTATCTGTATAGTCCGTTTGTTTGTGTTGGTCACGTGGCTGCTAGCACCGTCATGAAAAGAGGTACAGTATGAGGGAAGCCCTACAACATTACGTTTTTCTAAGCAGTGAGAACGCTCAGGCGCAGGCAATGTTGAAAAGTAATCTTTAGACTTGTTGTACTTGTCTTAAATGTAGTTTTGTAATTGACTAAAGCAAGCGGACAAGAAAATTGTGTTTGACAAGTTTTTGATGTGAGCTAATGGAGTAACCTAGGTAACCACACGTAAGGCCTATATGTGTGCTCTGAAGGCAGCGGCCCTAACCACTAATCCACACCAGGCCACGAGTYAACTACATTTTGAGTTCATTCATAACCTTAGGATACACTAGACACTTGTATGTCGTAGCCTAGTGAAGACCAATATCTATCTTGTGTCATTAAGTTACATAAAACGTTGGTTGTTGATGTGCATAGCTGCATTTCAGAAAACATAAAGAAAATTCTCAGCAACAAAAGAGTGATCAAGTTAAGATCCGACATCTGTATGTGTCTCTTTCGGAGGGTTTGGGTTAAAAATAGAAGAMAAATTTAGGATTTTTGACCATTAAAGTAATCTTGATCTGAAATGTGAAGGCAGAGGTTTGGCCCCGTGGGCACGTTATCTGTTATACAGTTTTATTAATAATGATATAGATTTACATTTTAGACATTTAACAGATGCTRTTATCCAGAGTGACTTACAGGAGCAAAGCAGGGTTAAGTGCCTTGCTCAAGGGCACATTGACAGATTTTCACCTGGGTGATTCAAACCAGCGACCTTTCGGTTTCTGGCCCAACGTATTGATTTATGATGTATATATAGTAAATTTTCCTGTATATTGTTATTTTTAGTTATTTAGTTATTTTATGCTATGTGATGCAGAGGGATTACGGTTGTTTTGTTTTGTCTATCTTGTGTGTATTCCTTCAGGGAACACGTTGGAAACAAGTAGAATCACTTTAACTTCACTAGGGTAGGGGGCAGCATTGGGAATTTTGGATGAAAAGCGTGCCCAAATTAAACTGCCTGCTACTCAGCCATAAAAGCTAGAATATGCATATAATTAGTAGATMTGGATAGAAAACACTCTGAAGTTTCTAAAACTGTTTGAATGATGTCTGTGAGTATAACAGAACTCATATGGCAGGCAAAAACCTGAGAAKAAAATCCAACCAGGAAGTGGGAAATCTGAGGGTTGTAGTTTTTCAACTCTATTGAATACACAGTGTCTATGGGGTCAAATTGCACTTCCGAAGGCTTCCAGTAGATGTCAACAGTCTTTAGAACCTTGTTTGATGCTTCTACTGTGAAGTGGGGGCGAATGAGAGGGGAATGAGTCAGAGGCCCGCCAGAGAGCCACGAGCCCATCTCGCACGTTCACGTGAGAGCGAGCACTGTTCCATTGCAATTCTACAGACAAAGGAATTCTCTGGTTGGAACATTATTGAAGATTTATGTTAAAAACATCCTAAAGATTGATTTTATACTTCGTTTGACATGTTTCTACGGACTGTAATATAACTTTTTGGACTTTTCGTCCGTACTTTCACAGCTGAAAACTGTTGTGCTGATTAYAGAAGCAAAAAAAACTGGCCTTGTTTAGACTAGTTTASTATCTGGAGCATCACCATTTGTGGGTTCGATTACAGGCTCAAAATGGCTAGAAACAAAGACSTTTCTTCTGAAACTCGTCAGTCTATTCTTGTTCTGAGAAATGAAGGCTATTCCATGCGAGAAATTGCCAATAAACTGAAGATCTGGTACAACGCTGTATACTACTCCCTTCACAGAACAGCGCAAACTGTCTCTAACCAGAATAGAAAGAGGAGTGGGAGGCCCCGGTGCACAACTGAGCAAGAGGACAAGTACATTAGAGTGTCTAGTTTGAGAAACAGAAGTACTCAACTAGCAGCTTCATTAAATAGGTTTTTCTTGCCCAGGTGGGCTCGCAAAACACCAGACTCAACGTCAACAGTGAAGAGGCGACTCCGGGATGCTGGCCTTCTAGGCAGAGTTTCAAAGAAAAAGACATATCTCAGACTGGCCAATAAAAAGAAAAAGAAAAACAAACCGATAAAGGGCAGGCAATCAAATCATGATGGAGTTCAGGTGGATCCATGGAGGCGCAGGTGCCCGTAACGAAGGGACAGGTATGTTTAATGATAGGCAGTCTGGTGCCCTCGAGCGCCAGAGAGGAAAAGCGGGAGCAGGCGTCAGGTAAGCCTACCCACTGGGCACAGACGTCAGTCCAATGTCTGGTTTTGATTTACATTTGGTTGAGATGTCAACGAACGTGAAATCAACGTAGAAATTGGGTGAAAAAAATATGAAATTCCCTTAGGTTGATTATTCCCTTACGTTTTCCACGTCGTTTTAACGTCATCACATAAAAAACATTTTATGACGTGCTGTCACGCCCTGACCTTAAAGATCCTTTTTATGTCTCTATTTGGTTTGGTCAGGGTGTGATTTGCGGTGGGTATTCTATGTTCTATTATTTGTATTTCTATGTTTTGGCCGGGTAGGGTTCTCAATCAGGGACAGCTATCGTTGAGAACCATACTTAGGTAGCCCTTTTTCCTACCTGTCTTTGTGGGAGGTTGTRTTTGTTTGTTGGCACTATAGCCTTTAGCTTCACGGTTGTTTTGGATTGTTTGTTGTTTTTGTCGGCGTCATATAAATAAAGTAATATGTACGCTTACCACGCTGCACCTAGGTCCTCTTCATTCAACGGCCGTGACACGTGCATTGATTCAACCAGTTTATGCTCAGTGGGACTTTGCAGTTTACATTTAATTGAGATGGTTTTTGTGGAAAGTCTTTCTTTCTACCCTCAAGATCCCAGTTATCATTAGCATCGCTAACTGGCTACATACGGATTATGGATAGACAAACACGTGCACCAAACAGACCGTTGTGACTTTACTTTCATTAATCTGATGACTGTTATTTATCCAATGAACTAACTATGTTTAATTAAAGGATTCGGGGGACCACGGGAGCATTTTTTAAAAGAGTTATCATCTCCCGAATTAAACTCTAAAGATCCTTACCTATCACATCCATAAAACAGTCAACGTATTAATCATAACCTCTTATCATWTCATCATTCTGAACAGTCGTAACCTCCTTGCATCTGCAAAACCCCCAGCCTTACTTATGATTTAGTACTACACAAACGTGTTTAATTATTTATTTACTAACTAACTAAATGATAACACAGGATAACATACACATACATTAGGAAAAGGTCCCTAGCAGACTGACACAACATATGGCGGCTTGTTACACAACGACATGGAGAGAGATAGAGACAAAAATACTCTTATCGTTGATACATTTTAGAAACTATTCTCACAGTAATCATATACTTTGCCYCKKGTTTGGAGTAAGAAATCATGAATGTATTTACGTTGAAATGCCTTAATTCGCTGTGGGTCTCTGTCAGAACCAGCCCTCCTTAGGAAGGGTGATGGGTCTTTCAGCGGCACGCTTTTAAGGCTCTGGTTGTCCGAAAGGGGTCCAGACCTGTCTCGTCTACTGTTGTTCACTCTGGATGATGCTCCTTTGATGATAGGCTAGCCAGCCGTATCGATGGTTCCCATTGGGTGATGAGAGTAGCATACTACAGTGATTTGAGAAAAGTAGTAGAATAGGATGGTGTGAAGGGTAGTAGAATGGTRCCAATTAAATTAACTTTTCTAGATACTTTTTTCTAATCAGCTGTACCAGTGACTGTCTGAGAGGGGAGTTTTCTTCTCCATGTCGTGTTGGTATTCAGAGTTCAAACCACTTTACACACGCAGCTGCAGCCTGGAGAAATTCTGGTCTAAATGTTAATTTCTTTACCCATCCTTTTATGCACTCTGGTCGAAAGGGACMGTTTCGTCAGACTGACCTCACTTGGGGCGTGGCTACTTACTCTGCAAAGTTTATAGGAGACAAATTCTCTCTCCTGGCTCCTAAAATCACATTCCTATCTTAACAAAAAAACGTTCATAATTGTTCATATTTTATATACAACTTTAAGGATTGAGACTTCGTAAATGTAGTGTATATACTTTAAGTTAAAGTATTTCCTTTATAACACTTTTAAAATAACATCCCATATGACATTATTATTCTTTAGATCACATCTGACCATTCCCCACGTTAATGTTAGAAATATTGTTCCAGTATTCGCTTTTGAACGTGTTAAAGTTTCAGCGGGGAAAGTCTCTGGAGACAAAGCGCATTCCTTTGTGTATTTTGGAGAGGGAGACCCTAGATCTCCTCTCCTTTAATTTACAACAGGGTGTGAACTGTCAACCCCCCAGCAGCTCCCTCCTCCCCTCTGTGGGTGAGAGAGGGTCTGGTTACTGCCATCCATTGCCAAGCTGATCTGACCCATTCGGGTTCTCAAAGGACAGTCATGACAAGACAGAGGGGAAATTATGCTGGTAATTAATTGGCAGATATTGTGTTACGTTTGGCTTTTTAAGCCAATAGTGGCTAACCAGGGGTGGGATAATGTCAATGTGGCTTTGATTGGATAGTAGTCGGGAGTTTGATGGAACAACTGGCAGTGTCAACGTTGATATAGATTAGTGTATGTCACATCAGGATTAAGTCAAATTAAAAGTAAAGTAAAATGTCCATGTATAGTTTTCAATTCCATTTGATCTCAGAAAAAGAATAGTATAGGTTCTGAAACCATAAGCATCTATTCTTAACCTCTTGACGCTAGGGGTCAGATTGTTTTAAATTTTAAATAACGTTCCCAAGGTAAACTGACTATTTCTCAGGTCCAGATCGTAGAATATGCATATAATTTACAGATTAGGATAGAAAACACTCCAAAGTTTCCAAAACTGTCAAAATATTGTCTGTGAGTATAACAAAACTGATTCTGCAGGCGAAAACCTGAGAAAATCTAACCCGGAAGTGATTATTTAATTTTTTATCTGTTTCCTGGCCCGTCTTTCTTCCATTTAAAGGGGTATCAACCAGATTCCTTTTCCAATGGCTTCATCAGGCTGTGACTAGGCTTTAGACATAGTTTCAGGCTTTTATTTTGAAAAATGAGCGAGATTTTTCAAAAGTAGTCAGGTGTCCTCTGATAAGTTTCTACGCGCGAGAGGGTAGCTCTCCATTTTCTTTTTCTCTCTTATTGAGTAGGTTACGGTCCGGTTGAAATATTATCGATTATGTTTGTTAAAAACAACCTGAGGATTGATTAAAAAAACATTTGACATGTTTCTACGACCATTACGGATACTTTTTGGAATTTTCGTCGAACGGAACGAGGCTTTGGTTTTCMGAACATAACGCGCAACCCAAATGGCGTTTTTTTGTTATAAAAGMAATATTTATCGAACAAAAATAACATTTGTTGTGTAACTGGGAGTCTCGTGAGTGCAAACATCCAACATCGAAGATTAACAAAGGTAAGCGATATAATTTTATGGCTTTTCTGACTTTCGTGACAAGCTAACAAGCTAATATTAAAGGCTAACTGTTCTAGGCATTGATTTGAATTACACTCACCAAAAAAGCTTTAGATTTGGCTTTCGTTTGCAAAGCAATATTTTCAAAATCTGACATGATAAGTGGATTAACAACCAAGCTAACGCTGGTGTTTTCTGGTATATTTCACTTGTGATTGAATGGAATTTATGAAATATTTTTGTAATATTTCTTTGAAATCTGATAACTTTTGGGATTTTCCTTCCCTGGCTTTCAGGACCGAACGAGGCTATTGTTTTCTGAACATACGCCGCACCCAAATGGCGTTTTTTTGTTAACTAAAATTAATATTTATCGAAACAAAAATAACATTTATTGTGTACTGGAGTCTCAGTGAGTGCAACATCCGAAGATATCAAAGGTAGAGCGATTAATTTATTGCTTTTCTGACTTTCGTGACCAAGCTACAAGTAATATTGGGGCTAGCTGTTCTAGATTGATTGATTACACTGCACAAACGCTTGAGATTTCTTTCGTCTGTCAAGCATATATTTTCAAATCTGAGACACTGATAGGTGGATTAAACAACAAGACTAAAGCTGTGGTTTTGTATATTCTTCACTTGTGATTTGCATGATTATAAATATTTTTTTTGTCATTTTTGCCCCTGCAATTCAAGCGTTGTTTAGGAAATGATGCCCGTAAAAGGGATCCGTAGCGCAGAGAAGTTAATATAGCATATGTTTAGTGGTAAAATACAGTCACCATGGTTCTATTCAGGCCAATAGAACCCATTCAATCTTATATACAGAGAAACGCATAGCACAACAAAATTTTACTAGACTAAGATATTTTCTCTATCCAGTTTAAACAACACACAGGAAAAGATGGAAGCTTTAAAACACGATGACGATCAACCATTATCACTTAACATTCCAATTTAACTCTCAATGAGATTGTATAGCAAATCCTTACAAGCCATGCATTGTCACTGAAAACACATAGTCACCATACATAAAGCACAAAGAAACCATGTAACCAATACGTGCAATTTTAGCAATAGAAATGCCCTCGAAATCCCATACTTCACTTTCAGCATTGCGTTGGTTTACGAAGTTTTTGCCCACCAGTAATTGCACGCACGACCAAGATGTGAACTCCCACTGGTGTGGTAAACAATCTTCATTGTGACCATAGGTCATCAGGGGTGTCGCGGCAGTCCCTTGTCTCGTCTTCAGCCATGCCACAACTAAACACAGTGCTGAGTCCTACTGGCAGGCAGGAGTCTGGGGAAAAAGCCAGATCCCTGCAGGATTTAAACACTATGCAATTAAGTGCCATTTTAACAGAGGTGGTGGGACTGGTGACTGCTAGGGAGTAATTATAGAACAGTGTTGGGAGACGCAGCCAGCTAGTCCTTACGTGCTGAGCTTACAGGAGCAGATCACAGCTTTGTGTAAGCAGCAGGGGCAACTAGAATATTCCTCTTTTGTAAAAAGAAGAGTGTGAATGGTGAAAAACTGTAAATAAACCGCCCAAGCACAACCATACATACACATGCTTGGTACCTTGTCCATAAATAAGTTTATCAAACTGGAGAGCTGAATATTGACTCTTGGCGTGCCCTAAATACTAAGGCTGGACCAATATGCCATGATTCAATACTTAAATGGTTTTCCCATTTTAAATGAGCATGCCCTAATTTGGGTTTAGGGATTGCATAGAATCATGCAAGCACCCAGTGAATTTGAACGGCGTGGACAAAGTTTTGACAGTTCATAAATGTTTCTATGGGACATTACTGTTGGTTTCCTGTTTGGTAGCTGCATATGAATCCCTGCAAGCGTGCCTGTGGGTGTAGTGGTGCCTGGAAGCAAGAAGGCCTTCTGAAGCCATACAGGCTATGCAGGACAGCTCTAAATACACCAGCCCAACATAGAGAGCAGGGGCCTGGCACTGCAACTGACTCACATCCACATCCACTGACAACCCTTGAAACCTGAACAGCGACACAGCCAGAGTTGAACGCATATAGAGGGGATAGAAACACACACACACACAACACACACCGTTCTCGCTAAATCACACCACACACACACACACACACACACACACACAGTCTTCACACACACAAACACACACACACACACACACAAGAAGTCACACCACACACACAACACAACACACACACACGCTCTGTATTATATAAAGATTAACAATACAATTCCCCAACATTGTGAAACTCTCATTCCTTCTGCCCTCTCCTCTCCTCTCTCTCTCATCTCCTCTCTCTCTCTCGCCGCCTCTCTGCTCTTTTCAATACCCTAACCCCTCTCTTTCTCTTCCCCTACCCCTCTTTTGCTCATCCTTCTTTCCCTCTTGCTCTCTCCATCCAGCTAGCACATTTGGTTCATTGGAAGTTGTGGAACCAGTTGGTTTTTTTTTGGTTTCATTTTTTGGTTCCGGGAGCGAAAGATTCGTGACCAAAAGGCCTGTAATTTCAGGCTGTTTTTTCAACAGCTCCTACCTAAAAGGGCATTTGCCGTATTTTTTCAACAATATTATTCGCAACCTCATAGTGTGGAGAATAACTGAACAAAAATGTAAATGCAACATGCAACAATTAAAAGATTTTAACTGAGTTACAGTTCATAATAAGGAAATCAGTCCAATTCAACTAAATTTCCTAATTCTATGGATTTCACATGACTGGAAATACAGATATGCATCTGTTTGGTCCTGATACCTTAAAAAAAAGGTAGGGAGTGGATCAAGAAAACAGTGCAGTATCTGGTGTGGCACCATTTGCGTCATGAAGCGCAACAAAATCTGCCTTCGCATAGAAAGGCTTGTTAATTGTGGCAATGTGGAATGTTGCCTCATCTCCCTCTTCAATGCCTGTGGCAAAAGTTGCTGGATATTTGGCGGGGACTGGAACACGCTGTCGTGCAAAACATCAATCCAGAGCCATCCCCGACATGTTCAATGTTGTGAACATTCTGGTGAAGTATCGCAGGCCCCAATGGAAGAAGTGTGTCATTTTTCAAAGCTTCCGGGAATGTGGTACAGATCCTTGTGACATGGGGCTTGTGCATTATAAAAGGGTGAAACATGAGGCAGATGTCGGTGGATGAATGGCATGACAATGGGCCTCCAAGGATCTCATCACGGGTATCTCTTGTGCAATTCAACTTGCCATAGATAAAATGCAATTGTTGTTCTTGGTCCGTACCTTATGCCTTGCCCAATACCATATCCAATGCCACAATGGAGCACTTCGTTCAAAAACCTTGTTAGGGGCTAGGTCCCTTTTTTCAGAATTTCTGCCTGAACTGACATCCTCCAAATTAACTGCCTGTTACTCAGGTCCAGAAAAGCAGGATATGCAAATATAATATATAATTTGTAGCAATTGGCTAGAAAAACACTTTTACGTTTCTAAAACTGCTAAAACAATGTCTGAGACTATAACCAGAATGATATGGCAGGCGAAAATCTGACCAAAGAATTGTTTTTTTTGAGCTCCAGGCTCTTATTATGTAAACCTATTGTATTCTATGTACTGTCCGTCCAGCCCAGATTGGCAATCCCCTAAAATGGGCTTTGTCCACTAGAATGTCAACAGTCTTTTTTTTTGAAAAAAAAACAATTATTTGGAAGTTTTTGTAAAGTTACCACTGAGGCAATCAGTTCTTTTCGGCGCACGCTTACGAATTTGCCTTTCTTATTGAACATACTAACTTTCCGTGTGAAAAATTATTAGTTTATTTACATTTTAGAGTTACCTGAAGGATTAAATAGAAACTCGTTTGACTTGTTTGGACGAAGTTTAGCGGTAGCCTTTTGGACTCGCTTTGGGTCTGCATGTTGAACGAGTGGATTACTGAAATGCAATGGCGGCCAACTAAAACAGAGGTTTTGGGATATAAGAAGGATTTTAATCGAACAGAACAACCATTCATGTTGTAGCTGGGACCCCTTGGGATCCGCAAACAGAGGAAAAGATCTTCAAAAGGTAAGGTGATGTATTTTATCGCTATTTGTGGATTTTGTGAACCTGTACTGGTTTTTGAAAAATTATGTTGATGTGGGCAAGACCGACCCTTCAGACACTCGCATGGTATGCTTTCGCCGTCAAGCCTTTTTTTTGAAAATCTGACAACGCAAGTTAAGATACCAAGTAAAGTTAAGCTTTTAAATGATACGACACTTGTATGTTTCATGAAGTGTTTCATAATACGAATATGTTATTTGAAATTGCCGCGCCCTCCAATTTCACACCAGAATGTTGCTTAGCCCAAACCGCTCGCCACAAACCCAGACCAAATACAACGTGGTCTGTGGTTGTGAGGCGCGTTGGACACAACTGACAAAATCTCTAAAACGGCGTTGGAGATGGCAATAGCTCTTTGGTGAACAATTCCTCAGTCAGCAATGCCAATTGTACCCACCTTAGAAACTTCAGGACATCTGTGGCAATTGTGCTGTACAAACTGACATTTTTAGAGTGGCCCTTATATTGGTCCCGCAGCACAAGGTGCAAATGTGTAATCATTCGATGCTGTTTTTAATCAGCTTCTTGATATGCCACAGTTATGGATTAATCTGGAAAAGGAGAAATGTTTTCACTAACTATTTTGAGGAAATTAAAAATAATGTACAATTTCTGGGATCTTTTATTTCAGCTCATGAAACATTTGACCACACTTTAACCATGTTTGCAATTTATATTTTTTTGTGCATTGTTATATACTAAAACACAGGAAATCATGTTTTTGACTGCAGTGGGTCTTTAAATAACATTCTTGGAATGTTTCTGAATGTTACTATAGTGCCTACGTTTTTTGTAACAAACGTTGGGAATTGTAAGAGTTTCCCACTAGTAATTACCAGTTGAAGGCCATTCCAATATCATTTAACCTCCAGTTCTTGGTGTGGAAAACAATAGAGAAATGATAAGAGAAATCAATCTTTATGTATGTCCGCATTGAATTTCAGAGGGGTTTTGGTTAATTCGGTAAAAGACACATTTCAGTTGCAATGCATTAGGTTCTACTTGACCATTAGGTTGTAACGACTTGGTATCACCCTTTCCCATGATGTTTTTGGTGAGCGCATGGTGCAAGCAAGCATTGAAGGCCATCTCCATTTTTAAGTGTCCATTTTTTTCCCTTACTACTTCTATGAGTTTGGGAAACATACTGAAAGGGTGCATATGGCCAGCTAGAAGTGGGTGTTTGAACAGGTATAAAGCCAAGGGTTGGCTATTTACTGCCACCTACAAAGTTTATGGAATGTTTTGCTCAAACGTGTATATCCATTGGCTGATCCCTCCTGATGACGCCGGATGAAATCATGTATCCTTCTTCACCCATAGGAATGGCGCCTACCCTAGTTGACTACTTTAAATGGTGGAAGACACAATGGCAAATGCCAATGCCAAAAATAGGTTTATTATTAATCTAGAGTCATCTATCTAACTCTATTGGTGGTAAAATTCCCACTCCCACTTGGTCACAAAAGCGCATTGGAAGTGGTGGTATATATGAAAGTTTTTCTTAATGTTTCTGCGAACGGAATGTATGTTTTAAGTAAACATTCTTAGAACATGGTTCGAAAGGTTAAAATGTTTTTTTTTTATTTTATGGATAGCTTTCTCAATAATTGAGAACATAATGGATATTGTTTTTAAATAACACTAAGAATCATTCTAATGAAAGTTGCTAACGTTTTTGTGGTTTTTCATGGAAAGTTTTCCTTTATGTTCTGAGAACACGAATTTTAGAGTGCTTATTGACCATTCAGAATATTGGCAAGAACTGACATAAAAAGAGAACCCATTCATTCTCTGAAATCAAGGTAATCAATCAATCAATCAATCAAAATGTATTTATAAAGCCCTTCTTACAATCAAGCTGATGTTCACAAAGTTGCTTAGCAGAAAACCCAGTCTAAAACCTCAAACGGCAAGCAATGCAGGTGTAAGAAGGCGTGGGGCTAGGAAAAACTCCCTAGCAAAGGCCGGAACGCTAAGAGAAACCTAGAGAGGAACCAGGCTATGAGGGGTGGCCAGTCCTCTTCTGGCTTGTGCCGAGTGGAGATATAACAGAATGGCCAAGATGTCATAGTTTGACAAGCAGGGCCAAATTTTAATAATAATTCACAGTGGTTGTAAAGGGTGCAACTGTTCAGCACCCTCAGGAGTAAATGTCAGTTTGGCTTTTTCTAGCTTTTCATCAGCACCCTGTGTCTTCTAAGAGTTGAAAACAGCAAAGGTCTGACAGGTAGCAAACGTCCCGGTTGAACTGAGAAACATCAGTTTTTAAGTCCCACCATTTTTTGAAGTACGTTCCCAGACTGTAGTAAAAATATGACATTGAAATAAGAACCACATGGACCACTTGTGTGGAATGTTGTGGGAAGTACTGAATCCCCAGAAAGGATGTTTGCCTTTTCCTTGAAAGTTTTCTTGAATTTTTGACAACATTCCCTATGTCCAAAATCGATTTAGTGTTCAAAAATAATACTTAAAATTAAAAAATAAATTGGAATCCATTCCATTTGCTGAAATCTTTAGGAAACGCAAGATTTTTTTTTTTTTTTTTGGTCAAGTTCTTAAATGTTGCTGAGAATGTTCCAAAAACCAAAGCAATTATTCCTGCACTATTTCCAGGAAGTTGTGGAAGCTTTTGAATGCAAAAAATCACCATAGGAAACAACCACGCTTCTCACCAAAGTTTCTTAGAATGTAATTTCCCTCACTCTCCACCTTACTCTCCTACCTTCTTAGGGGACATCTAGAGAGGGGCTGCAGGTGCCCATTTCAAGAAAACAAATGACAATGCCTACAGTGCTTTCCTGGTTCTGTAACGTGTGCACTGTAAGCTGTACGTACCTGGCCAGCAGTCACATGTATAGTTTCCTCGTCCTCTCAGACAGGTGGCGCTGTTGACACATGGCTGGGGATTTGCAACCGAGGTAGAGGAGTTTCACAGTGGTCCGCCCAGTTGAAGTGGTCCCTGAGAGCCAGTCCGCAAGCTGTCACTGAACGATAACCAAACAATTTTTAAAGTTAGCAGATCTTTCAGTTTCAGTGCCAATTTACTTTCCAGTAAAAAAGTGGAAGATATGCCAGCAAACATTCTGGCAGGCGTTTCTTGTTTCAACTTCCAACAAAAAAAATACAAATCTCTCTCTCAGCACAAACACAAAAACTTCTTTACTCATCAACACATTCGGACACAGGGCCCCCATTTTGGCATGGCTGGTCCTTTGGCAGCTCGTCCAATTTTCGATTTCAATAGTGGTCTCCCTGGAAACTGGACCATTTCAGGTGCAACGAGAAGCTTGCAGACGTAGTCCATGACAACTCCACCCTTGGAGGCAG
>NC_036853.1:37721507-37745046 GCF_002910315.2 Salvelinus sp. IW2-2015 | reverse complement strand
CTAGTGTAGCAGAGGATTACGGTTGTTAGTTTTGTCTATCTTGTGTGATCCTTCAAACACTTGGAAAACAAGTAGAATCACTTTAACTTCACAGGTAGGGCAGCATTGAATGGATGAAAAGCGTGCCCAAATTAAACTGCCTGTACTCAGCCATAAAAGCCTAGAAATATGATCATAAATTAGTAGATTTGGATAGAAAACACTCTGAAGTTTCTAAAACTGTTTGAATGATGTCTGTGAGTATAAACAGAATCATATGGCAGGCAAAAACCTAGAACAAAATCCAACCAGGAAATGGAAATCTGAGGTTGTAGTTTTTCAACTCTATTGAATACACAGTGTCTATGGGGTCACAATTGCACTTCCGAAGGCTCCAGTAGATGTCAACAGTCTTTAGAACCTTGTTTGATGCTTCTACTGTGAAGTGGGGCGAATGAGAGGGAATGAGTCAGAGGCCCGCCAGAACACGGCCCCATCCTCGTTCACGTGAGTAGCAGCACTTTCCATCGCAATTCTACAGACAAAAATTCTCGTTGGAACATTATTGAAGATTTATTAAAAACATCCTAAAGATTGATTTATACTTCGTTTGACTGTTTCTACGGACTTAATATAACTTTTTGGACGTTTGCTCCGTACTTTCACAGCTGAAAACTGTTGTGCTGATTAAAGAAGCCAAAAAAAACTGGCCTTGTTTAGACTAGTTTACTATCTGGAGCATCACCATTTGTGGTTCGATTACAGCTCAAATGCTAGAAACAAAGACCTTTCTTCTGAAACTCGTCAGTCTATTCTCTGTTCTGAGAAATGAAGGCTATTCCATGCGGAGAATTGCCAATAAACTGAAGATCTGGTACAACGCTGTATACTACTCCCTTCACAGAACAGCGCAAACTTCCTAACACGAATAGAAAGAGGATGGGAGGCCCCGGTGCACAACTGAGCAGAGGACACAGTACATTAGGTGTCTAGTTTGAGAAACAGAAGTACTCAACTAGCAGCTTCATTAAATAGGTTTTTCTTGCCCAGGTGGCTCGCACAAACACCAGACTCAACTCAACAGTGAAGACGACTCCGGGATGCTGCCTTCTAGCAGAGAGTTTCAAAAGAAAAACCATATCTCATGACTGGCCATAAAAACGAAAGAAAACCAAACATAAGCAGCACACCGATAAAGGGCAGGCAATCAAATCATGATGGAGTTCAGGTGGATCCATGGAGGCGCAGGTGCCCGTAACGAAGGGACAGGTATGTTTAATGATAGGCAGTCTGGTGCCCTCGAGCGCCAGAGAGGAAAAGCGGGAGCAGGCGTCAGGTAAGCCTACCCACTGGGCACAGACGTCAGTCCAATGTCTGGTTTTGATTTACATTTGGTTGAGATGTCAACGAACGTGAAATCAACGTAGAAATTGGGTGAAAAAAATATGAAATTCCCTTAGGTTGATTATTCCCTTACGTTTTCCACGTCGTTTTAACGTCATCACATAAAAAACATTTTATGACGTGCTGTCACGCCCTGACCTTAAAGATCCTTTTTATGTCTCTATTTGGTTTGGTCAGGGTGTGATTTGCGGTGGGTATTCTATGTTCTATTATTTGTATTTCTATGTTTTGGCCGGGTAGGGTTCTCAATCAGGGACAGCTATCGTTGAGAACCATACTTAGGTAGCCCTTTTTCCTACCTGTCTTTGTGGGAGGTTGTRTTTGTTTGTTGGCACTATAGCCTTTAGCTTCACGGTTGTTTTGGATTGTTTGTTGTTTTTGTCGGCGTCATATAAATAAAGTAATATGTACGCTTACCACGCTGCACCTAGGTCCTCTTCATTCAACGGCCGTGACACGTGCATTGATTCAACCAGTTTATGCTCAGTGGGACTTTGCAGTTTACATTTAATTGAGATGGTTTTTGTGGAAAGTCTTTCTTTCTACCCTCAAGATCCCAGTTATCATTAGCATCGCTAACTGGCTACATACGGATTATGGATAGACAAACACGTGCACCAAACAGACCGTTGTGACTTTACTTTCATTAATCTGATGACTGTTATTTATCCAATGAACTAACTATGTTTAATTAAAGGATTCGGGGGACCACGGGAGCATTTTTTAAAAGAGTTATCATCTCCCGAATTAAACTCTAAAGATCCTTACCTATCACATCCATAAAACAGTCAACGTATTAATCATAACCTCTTATCATWTCATCATTCTGAACAGTCGTAACCTCCTTGCATCTGCAAAACCCCCAGCCTTACTTATGATTTAGTACTACACAAACGTGTTTAATTATTTATTTACTAACTAACTAAATGATAACACAGGATAACATACACATACATTAGGAAAAGGTCCCTAGCAGACTGACACAACATATGGCGGCTTGTTACACAACGACATGGAGAGAGATAGAGACAAAAATACTCTTATCGTTGATACATTTTAGAAACTATTCTCACAGTAATCATATACTTTGCCYCKKGTTTGGAGTAAGAAATCATGAATGTATTTACGTTGAAATGCCTTAATTCGCTGTGGGTCTCTGTCAGAACCAGCCCTCCTTAGGAAGGGTGATGGGTCTTTCAGCGGCACGCTTTTAAGGCTCTGGTTGTCCGAAAGGGGTCCAGACCTGTCTCGTCTACTGTTGTTCACTCTGGATGATGCTCCTTTGATGATAGGCTAGCCAGCCGTATCGATGGTTCCCATTGGGTGATGAGAGTAGCATACTACAGTGATTTGAGAAAAGTAGTAGAATAGGATGGTGTGAAGGGTAGTAGAATGGTRCCAATTAAATTAACTTTTCTAGATACTTTTTTCTAATCAGCTGTACCAGTGACTGTCTGAGAGGGGAGTTTTCTTCTCCATGTCGTGTTGGTATTCAGAGTTCAAACCACTTTACACACGCAGCTGCAGCCTGGAGAAATTCTGGTCTAAATGTTAATTTCTTTACCCATCCTTTTATGCACTCTGGTCGAAAGGGACMGTTTCGTCAGACTGACCTCACTTGGGGCGTGGCTACTTACTCTGCAAAGTTTATAGGAGACAAATTCTCTCTCCTGGCTCCTAAAATCACATTCCTATCTTAACAAAAAAACGTTCATAATTGTTCATATTTTATATACAACTTTAAGGATTGAGACTTCGTAAATGTAGTGTATATACTTTAAGTTAAAGTATTTCCTTTATAACACTTTTAAAATAACATCCCATATGACATTATTATTCTTTAGATCACATCTGACCATTCCCCACGTTAATGTTAGAAATATTGTTCCATTTTATTGCTTTTCTGACTTTCGTGACCATGCTAATTTGGGGCTAGCTGTTCTAGCATTGATTGATACACTCACAAAAGCTTGGATTTCTTTCTCTGTAAAGCATATTTTCAAAATCTGACACGATAGGTGGATTAACAACAAGCTAAGCTGTGTTTTGGTATATTTCACTTGTGATTGCATGATTATAAATATTTTTTGTCATATTTTGCSCCCTGCAATTCAGCGGTTGTTTAGGAAAATGATCCCGTAAAAGGGATCCGTAGCGCAGAGAAGTTAATATAGAATATGTTAGTGGTAAAATACAGTACCATGGCTTCTATTCAGGCCAATAGACCCATTCAATCTTATATACAGTAGCAACCGCATAGCAACAAATTTTACTAGACTACGACATTTTCTCAATACAGTTTACAACAACACACAGAAAAGATGGGAAGCTTAAAACACGATGACGATCAACAATAATCACTTAATTCCATTTACTTCAATGKGATTGTATAGCAATGCCATTACAAGCATGCATTGTCACTGAAACAAATAGTCACATACATAAAGCACAAAGAACAACATGTAACCATACCTGCATTTAGCAATAGAATGCTCGAAATCCATACTTCCACTTTCAGCATTGCGTTGGTTTACGAGTTTCCCACCAGTAATTGCACGCACYCCAAGATGTGAACTACCACTGTGTGTACAATCTCATTGTGACCATAGGTCATCAGGGTGTCCGGCAGTCCCTGTCCTCGTCTTCAGCCATGCACAACTAAACACAGTGCTGAGTCCTACTGCAGGCAGGAGTCTGGGAAAGCCAGATCCTCAGGATTAACACTAATGCAATTAGTGCCATTTTACAGAGTGTGGACTGGTGACTGCTAGGGAGTCAATTATAGAACAGTGTTGGGAGACGCAGCCACTAGTCTTACCTGCTGAGCCTTACAGGCAGATCACAGGCTTGTGTAAGCAGCAGGGCAACTAGAATATTCCTCTTTTGTAAAAGAAGAGTGTGAATGGGTGAAAACTGTAAATAAACCCAAGCTACAACCATACATACACATGCTTGGTACCTGTCATATAGTTATCAAACTGAGAGCTGATCATTGACTCTTGGGCGTGCCCTAAATAATAGGCTGGACCAATATCCATATRCATACTTATGGTTTTCACATTTTAAATGAGCATGCCCTAATTTGTTATGGGATTGCATAGAATCATCAAGCACCCCAGGAATTTGAACCGTGGACAAGTTTTGACAGTTCATAATGTTTCTATGGGACATTACCTGTGGTTCCTGMTTGGTAGCTGCATATGAATCCTGCAGCGTGCTGTGGGTTGTAGTGGTCTGGAAGCAGAGGCTCTGAACCATACAGGCTATGCCAGGACAGCTCTATACACCAGCCACCATAGAGACAGGGGCTGCTACTGCACTCACTTTCATCCACATCACACTGACAACCCTTGAAACCTGAACAGGACACAGACAGAGTGTAACGCATATAGAGGGGATAGACAACACACACATGTACACAGGGAGGGATACACACACACACACACACACACACACACACACACACACACACAAACACACACATATATAGATGATAGACAACACACACACGTACACACGCACGCGCGCAGAGAGGGATACACACACACACACACACACACACACACACACACACACACACACACACACACACACACACACACACACCTCTGTATTTATAAAGATAACAAATACATTTCCAACATTGTGAGAACTCTCATTCCTTCTCCCTCTCTCTCTCTCTCCCTCTCTCTCTCTTTCAATACCCTCCCCCTCTCTTTCTCTCTCCTACCCCCTCTTGCTCATCCCCTTCTTCCCTCTTCTCTCTCCATCCCAGCTAGCACATTTGGTTCATTGGAAGTTGTGGGAACCAGTGTTTTTGGTTTCATTTTTGTTCCGGGAGCGAAGATTCGTGACAAAACAGGCTGTAATTTCAGGCTGTTTTTTCAAACAGCTCCTACACTAAAAGGGCATTATCGTATTTTTCAKAATATTATTCCAACCTCATAGTGTGGAAATATACTGAACAAAAATGTAAATGCAACATGCAACAATTTCAAAGATTTTACTGAGTTACAGTTCATATAAGGAAATCAGTCAATTCAACTAAATTCCTAATCTATGGATTTCACATGACTGGAAATACAGATATGCATCTGTTGGTCACTGATACCTTAAAAAAAGGTAGGGAGTGGATCAGAAAACCAGTCAGTATCTGGTGTGGCCACCATTTGCGTCATGAAGCGCAACAAATCTCCTTCGCATAAAGGCTGTTAATTGTGGCATGTGGAATGTTGCCTCACTCCTCTTCAATGCCTGTGCAAAGTTGCTGGATATTGGCGGGYACTGGAACACGCTGTCGTYCACATCAATCCATAGCATCCCGAACATGMTCAATGTTGTGACATGTCTGGTGAGTATGCAGGCCATGGAAGAAGTGTGTCATTTTCAGCTTCCGGGAATTGTGTACAGATCCTTGTGACATGGGGCTGTGCATTATAAAAGGTGAAACATGAGGAGATGTCGGTGGATGAATGGCATGACAATGGGCCTCAGGATCTCATCACGGTATCTCTGTGCATTCAAATTGCCATAGATAAAATGCAATTGTGTTCATTGTCCGTACCTTATGCCTGCCCATACCATATCCCCAATGCCACAATGGAGCACTTCGTTCAAAACCTTGTTAGGGCTAGGGTCCCTTTTTCAGAATTTCTGCCTGACTGACATGCTCAAAATTAACTGCCTGTTACTCAGGTCCAGAAGCCAGGATATGCATATAATATATAATTGGTAGCATTGGATAGAAAACACTTTTAAGTTTCTAAAACTGCTAAAACAATGTCTGAGACTATAACAGAATTGATATGGCAGGCGAAAATCTGACCAGAATTGTTTTTTTTMAGCTCCCAGGCTCTTATTATGTAAAKCWATTGTTTCTATGTATGTCCGTCACCCAGATTGCAATTCCTATGGCTTCCACTAGATGTCAACAGTCTTTTTTTGAAAAACAAACAATTATTTGGAGTTTTTGTAAAGTTACCACCTGAGGCAAATCAGTCTTTCGGCGCACGCTTACGAATTTGCCTTTCTTATTGAACATACTACTTTCCGTGTGAAATATTATAGTTTATTTACATTTTAGAGTACCTGAGGATTAAATAGAAACATCGTTTGACTTGTTTGGACGAAGTTTAGCGGTAGCTTTTTGGACTCCTTTGTCTGCATGTTGAACGAGTGGATTACTGAAATCAATGGCGCCAACTAAACAGAGTTTTTGGGATATAAAGAAGGATTTTATCGAACAGAACAACCATTCATGTTGTAGCTGGGACCCTTGGGATCGCAAACAGAGGAAGATCTTCAAAGGTAAGTGATGTATTTTATCGCTATTTGTGATTTTGTGAAGCCTGTACTGGTTGAAAAATATGTTGATGTGGGGCACCGTCCTCAGACAATCGCATGGTATGCTTTCGCCGTAAAGCCTTTTTGAAATCTGACAACGCAGTTAGATTAACAAGTAGTTAAGCTTTTAAATGATAAGACACTTGTATGTTCATGAGTGTTTAATAATACGAATATGTATTTGAATTGCGCGCCCTCCAATTTCACCAGATGTTGGCTAGCCCAAACCGCTCGCCCACACCAGACCATACACGTGGTCTGTGGTTGTGAGGCCGGTTGGACACACTGACAAATTCTCTAAAACGGCGTTGGAGACGGCAATAGCTCTGGTGAACATTCCTCCAGTCAGCATGCCAATTGTACCCAGCCTTAGAAACTTCAGACATCTGTGGCATTGTGCTGTGACAAAACTGACCATTTTAGAGTGGCCCTTTATTMTCCCCAGCACAAGGTGCAAATGTGTAATATTCATGCTGTTTAATCAGCTTCTTGATATGCCACAGTATGGATTATCTTGGAAAGGAGAAATGTTCACTAACTATTTAGAGAAATAATAAATAATGTACAATTTCTGGGATCTTTTATTTCAGCTCATGAAACATTTGACCAACACTTTACATGTTGCATTTATATTTTTGTTCATTGTATATATAAAACACAGGAAATCATSTTTTTGACTGCAGTGGTCCTTTAAATAACATTCTTGGAATGTTTTCTGAATGTTACTAGTGCTACGTTTGTAACAAAGTGGGAATTTAAGAGTTTCCCACTAGTAATTACCAGTTGAAGGGCCATTCAAATATATTTAACCCAGTCTTGTGTGGAAAACATAGAGAATGATAGAGAAATCATCTTTATGTATGTCCCATTGATTCAGAGGGGTTTGGTTAAATTCGGAAGACACATTTCAGTTGAATGCATTAGGTTCTACTGACATTAGGTTGTACTGACTTGGTATCACCCTTTCCCATGATGTTGTTTGTGAGCGCATGGGCAGCACCATTGAGGCCATCTCCATTTTTAAGTAGTCAATTTTTTCCCTTACTACTTCTATGAGTTGGGAAACATACTGAAAGGGTGCATACTGCCAGCTAGAGTGTGTTTGAACAGGTATAAAGCCAAGGTTGGCTATTTACTGCCACCTACAGTTATGGAATGTTTGCTCACGTGTATAATCCATTGGCTGATCCCTCCTGATGACCCGGATGAAATCATGTAATCCTTCCTTCACCCATAGGAATGCCTACCTAGTTGACTACTTTAAAATGGTGGAAGACCACAATGGCAATGCCAATGCCAAAATAGGTTATTATTAATCTAGAGTCATCTATCTAACTCTATGGTGGTAAATTCCCACTCCCAACTTGGTCACAAAAGCAGCATGAAGTTTTCTTGTGGTATATATAGAACGTTTTCTTAATGTTCTGCGAACGGAATGTATGTTTTAAGTAACATMCTTAGAACATGTTCGAAAGGTTAAAATGTTTTTTTTTTTTTTATGGATAGCTTTCTCAATATATTGAGAACATAATGGATATGTTTTTAAATAACACTAAGAACATTCTATGAAAGTTGCTAACGTTTTTGTGGTTTTCATGGAAAGTTTTCTTTATGTTCTGAGAACAGAATTTAGAGCTTATTGACATTCCCAGAATATTGGCAAGAACTGACATAAAAGAGAACCATTCATTCTCTGAATCAAGGAAATCAATCAATCAATCAATCAATCAATCAATCAAATGTATTTATAAAGCCCTTCTTACATCAGCTGATGTCACAAAGTGCTGTACAGAAACCCAGTCTAAAACCTCAAACGGCAAGCAATGCAGGTGTAGYAGCGCGGTGGCTAGGAAAAACTCCCTAGAAAGGCCGGAACCTAGGAAGAAACCTAGAGAGGAACCAGGCTATGAGGGGTGGCCAGTCCTCTTCTGGCTGTGCCGAGTGGAGATTATAACAGAACATGGCCAAGATGTTCATAGTTGACAAGCAGGGCCAAATAATAATAATCACAGTGGTTGTAAAGGGTGCAACTGTTCAGCACCTCAGGAGTAAATGTCAGTTGGCTTTTCATAGCTTTTCACAGCACCTGCTGTCTCTAGAGAGTTGAAAACAGCAGGTCTGGGACAGGTAGCACGTCCGGTGAACTGAGAACATCAGTTAAGTCCCACCATTTTTGAGTACGTTCCCAGAATGTAGTAAAAATATGACATTGAATAGAACCACATGGAAACTTGTGTGGAATGTTGTGTGGAAGTACTGAAATTCCCACAGAAGGATGTTGCTTCTGAAAGTTCTCCGAATTTTTTGACAACATTCCCTATGTCAAATCATTTAGTGTTCCAAAAATAATACTTAAAATTAAAAAATAAATTGAACCATTTGTGAATCTTTAGGAAACCAAGAAAATATATATTTTTTTGTCAAGTTCCTTAATGTGCTGAGAATGTTCCAAAACCAAGCAATTATCCTGCACTATTTCCAGGAAGTTGTGGGAAGCTTGAATGCAAAATKACCATAGGACAACCACGCTCTCACCAAGTTCTTAGAATGAGATCCCTGTCTTTCCCTCACTCCACCTTACTCTCATACCTTCTTAGGGGACATCTAGAGAGGGGCTGCAGGTGCCATTTCAAGAACAYATGACATGCCTACAGTGCTTTCTGTTCTGTAACTGTGTGACTGTACTGTACTGTACCTGGCCAGCAGTCACATGTATAGTTTCCCTCGTCCTCCAGACAGGTGGCGCTGTTGACACATGGCTGGGGATTGCACGGAGGGAGAGGAGTTTCACAGTGTCGCCCAGTGAAGGTGGTCTGAGAGCAGTCGCAGCTGTACCTGAACGATAACAATTTTTAGTTACAGATCTTTCAGTTTCAGTGCCAATTACTTTTCCAGTAAAAAGTGAAGCTATGCAAGCAAACATTATGCAGGCGTTTCTTGTTTTACTCCACAAAAAAATACAAATCTCTCTCTCACACAAACACAAACTTCTTACTCATCAACACCTTCAGGACACAGGGCCCCATTTTGGCATGGCTGGTCTTGGCACTCGTCAATTTCGATTTCARAGTGGTCTCCCTGGAAACTGGACATGCAGGTGCACGAGAAGCTGCAGACGTAGTCATGACAACTCCCACCCTTGAGGCAGGGCTGTGATTGACACTTGTCAATCTGGACCTCACAGGTGGCATCTGGAACATCAAACATCCAATATGGCCGACAGTCAGTCACAGGGCTCTGGTCGTATWATACACACTGGCCAAACCATCTGGACAGGTCAGTTTAGGGAAACACGAAGGGGAATATCAACATGCACCTGTGGAGATAATACTCAATGTGAAATGCTTTCATGTGTGACTGGCTTACTGATCATCATGTACTGATTATTAGAGGCTRTGTTTCCTTTACTCGTGTTGTTGTTATTGTTTGTTTCTGTGTCAGTTTTGACATAAGCCCCCCTGTGTGGCTTTCATCTGTGTTCTACCATGTTATTCTGAATCCCAGATCAATCATACTGTAAACCAGAACACAGGGCGATGGACTACATAGCAAAATATTTTCTAAGTGTGTATTTAATCTTTCCTAAAATGTTCTAACGAGCTAGGATTACCTGTAGATTATCTTTAATGAGCAAATCTCTATTTCTATAACTGGATGTTATCAAGCATGGAAAGGCTATAGATATCCTGATTTTATGTTTTTGTATTTCTATTTTTAAATGTATGAGCTATAGCATAGAAGAGGCTATAGAACAGAGGGTTAGATTTGAGGACTAGAGTACATAACTCAAATTGCCACTAGATGGCATCTGTTTTACTCATTGGGTCAGTGGTGCGCAATCTTCATCCTGTGACCGGGAACACACATGATACAACTTATCAAAGTTATAATTAAAAACTAGTTTATTAAGAGATGTGTTACTGCTTGGCTGGAGCAAAAGCCTGCACTCACATTCCGGACCTCTGCAGGTAAGATTGGCCACCCCTTGAATCTAAACCATTTAAGGGGGTTTGCGACCTAAATTCACATAACACATGCCTGTTTCAAAACATTTTCTCCCATTTGGTAACTACTGAACAAAGCCCTGAAGGAGCTGTCTCTTCTCATCTTACCTGTAAACCCTGGGCTGCAGAGACAGTCGTACCTTGCCCACCCTGTCTATACAGGTGACTCCGTTCCTGCAGGGCTGTGACACACACTCGTTCACCTCTATCTGGCAGCACACACCCTGGAACCCAGGCACGCAGAAACACGAGTAGCCATCACCACGGCTATGACAGATGGCCTGGCTGTAGCAGGGGTTGGGGAACACTGGTCCGTTACCGCTGACCTCGCCATTAGGCGAGACGCACCTGGGGACAGGAAATATAGTTTGATTGATTGTCTGACTGACGTGTTTCTGTTAGCATAGGGGTGGGACGCTCCAGATCTGGAGGGCCAAGGGTTTTCTGGCTTTTGTTCTGTCCGTGCACTAACATTTCTGATACAACTAATATTGATTGATCCCCAGGGGGAAATTGAAATGTCACAGCAGACTTTTCTGGTATATATTATTTGAATAGGTCTTTCATACATTCTCTTTCTCTTTATTACATTCTCGTACCAATATGTCAGTACCACCAGAAAATTGTATTGATATTGAAAAGGGTAAGTGTTTAGTGAGGGTGAACTGAAAGGTATCCATATTTTATTCTCTTAGCAGTGTGTTACAATGAGTCATGCTTTGCATTGTCCCACACAACCATTGTGTCCTATAATAGCCTATGACACAAAAGGTTCTCTTTCCACCTGTGAAAAAAAGTATCCTACCATTATCCATTGCAGTACAAGGACATTTGCAAACTTAAGAGCCTCACAAAGCATCACAGCGTGCCTCCATGGCAACCAATTCCACAGTTCCATTTCTGCATTGCCTCTATTGCCATAGCGACCGCAGGCAGACAGAAGTCACTCATTTGAGGTATTTATCATTCCATTCATTCGAAGCACAGCCTCATAGCTGCTGTGGGTCTACTTAATCACACAGCACAGCAGAGCTTAATGACACACCACCTGGCCTGCCAGTCAGTCACAGTTATGTTTTTCCTCTTTTCATTTGTTTGGCTGTAAACATGTTGCCTCCAATACTAATTAGTGGATTAATCCATTCATTTGTTTTTACAAAACACATCTTAGAGGGAGGGAGGGAGGAATGAACAGCATGGCTCCTAATGCCCAGCTTACAGGAATATAGAACTTCCACTCAGATGAGCTGGCATCATGCATACTGTAGATCGGGGATGGCCAACCCTTCTCCTGGAGAGATAATGTTACCTCAGGTGTGTTTTGAGTAGGGCTGGAGCAAAAGCCTCTACACCCAGTAGGTCTCCATGAGGATGAGGATTGGCTACCCCTGCTGTAGATGCTATAGCACCCATGTCATTTATTAAACAAACAAAAGCTTCCTATGGGAGCGGAAGGTTAGTAAACATGCATGCCCCACCCATCCCGGCACATTGCAGATGTACTATCTCGATTAAGTAAGCTAAATCAAGCTACTACTTTAAGCTCTGACTCTGCTGCAGATCCTTTTACATTTAGGAAAACATTAGTAAATGCACATACAAATTCATCTTCTTCTCTGCCTAAGCAAGTTCTGTCTGACTCTGGCATAAGTGTTGCTTTTAATCATAATTTTATCTCGGCAGACTTTTTATTTGAGAGAAATGGTGGTTTATTTGACACTGGTCAGTCAATCGATTGTTTTTCTCTCTAGCTCAGGGGTTCCCAAACTTTTTCACTCGGGGGCCCTCCTTCTAGCATTGGGGAACATCCCGCGCCACACCTGCGCGTGCACYCACCACGTCTATTTCTATGGGCACAAGCACTGTTCATGACCCAAACTGTTCAAACGCCWCTTGTTGGTGGAGAGAATTTTGCAGGTTTAAAGCTTATTACCTGCAATTCTACACATTTTGTCATGGGGTGAAAGAAAATGTTGCAGTTTTAAAGAAAATTGTCTTGRAATTGTATGTATTTTGCCATGTCTAATGTGCATTCATGCGATATTTGAAAAAGTTACAACAATATATATGGGCTAAAAACCTTAATAAAAAAATTGGGTTTGGAAGTWGGTTCATATACTCCCCCTTCACAAAGGTTGTGACCCTTGTGACCTATTTCTAAACTTTCTTARCTAGCTAAAATTGTAGAATCCTTGATTAATTCTCAGCTAAGATCTTTCTTAACTTTGAAATGTATTCTAAACATACATCAGTCTGGTTTTAGACCAGATCATAACACTATCTCTGTTGCATCCCTAGCTACAGTATGAATTATGTTGTCAACTGTATGGATAAAAGGCAACATTGTGCTGCCCTCTTCATTGACCTGTCAAAAGCCTTCAATACTGTTAATCACTCCCTGCTAATTCAMACGCTGTCCTCAAATGCCCTAGACCAGGCTGCATATAACTGGTAAAAAAAATACTTGACAGATAGAACTCAATGTGTAACTACTGATGGTGTTAGATCAGGTTTTCTGGACATAAGGAAAGGTGTCCCACAGGGGTCGATTCTGGGTCCTGTACTATTTACTGTTTACATTAACAATATTGACTTGTCTGTAAWWWWWTTTACCTGCACTTGTATGCTGATGATACCTCCACATTTTTTGTTTTGTATTTTATTAGGATCCCCATTAMCTGTTGCGAAAGCAGCAGCTACTCTTCCTGGGGTCCACACAAAACATGACATAATACAGAACATTAATAGACAAGAACAGCTCAAGGACAGAACTACATGAATTTAAAAACAGCACACATAGCCTTCTTATTAATACATACCCACAAAATATATTGGTGAAATAGGGGAGAGGTGTTGTGCTGTGAGGTGTTGCTTTATCGGTTTTTCTTTTAATAGGTTTGCTGCTCATTTGAGCAATATGACATGGAAGGGAGTTCCATTATGTTCCATAATGACTATATAATACTAAACGCTTTCTTGAATTTGTTCTGGATTTGGGGACTGTGAAAATACCCCTGGTGGCATGTCTGGTAGGGTAAGTGTGTGTGTCAGAGCTGTGTGTAAGTTGACTATGCAACAATTCGGGATTTTAACACCATAATGTTTCTTATAAAAATAAGTAATGCATTCAGTCTCTCCTCAACTCTTAGCCAAGAGAGACTGGCATGCATAGTATTTATATTTTCCCTCTGATTACAATGAAGATGTCACGGCCGTTGAAAGAACTGGACCAAAGTGCAGCGTGGTGAGCGTACATATTCCTTTTATTTAGGTGACGCCAACGAAAACAATAAACAATACAAAACAACCGTGAAGCTTAAGGGCTATGTGCCACAAACAAAGTTAACTTCCCACACAGAAAGGAGGGAAAAGGGCTACCTAAYTATGGTTCCCAATCAGAGACAACGATAGACAGTTGTCCCTGATTGAGAACCATACCCGGCCAAAACAAAGAAATACAAAAACATAGAAAAAAGAATGCCCACCCAAATCACACCCTGACCAAACCCAAAATAGAGACATAAAAAGCTCTCTGAGGTCAGGGCGTGACAGAAGAGCAAGATGTGCTGCTCTGTTCTTGGCCAGCTGTAGCTTAACTAGGTKTTTTTTTGCAGTACTTGACCACATTTATACTGAACAAAAATATAAAAGCAACATGTAAAGTGTTGGTCCCATGTTTCATGAGCTGAAAAAAATWAAGATCCCAGAAAATGTCCATACTCTCAAAACGCTTATTTCTCTKAAATTTGGGGCACAAATGTAATTACATCCCTGATCGTGAACACTTCTCCTTTGCCAAAAGAATCCATCCACCTGACATTTGATTAAATAGCATGATCATTASACAGGTGCACCTTGTGCTGAGGACAATTAAAGGCCAGTCACAAAACAATGCCACACAATGTCTCAAGTTGAGGGAGTGTGTAATTGGCATACTGACTGCAGGAATGTCCACCAGAGCTGTTGCCAGAGAATTTAATGTTCATTTGTCCACCATAAYGCACCTCCAATGTCGTTTCAGAAAATTTGGCATTACGTCCAACAGGCCTCACAACCACAGACCACATGTAACCATGCTAGCTCAGGACCTCCCCATCTGGCTTCTTCACCTGCAGAATCATCTGAGACCAGCRAAGCAGACAGCTGATGAAACTGAGGAGTATTTCGGTCTGTAATGAAGCCCTTTTGTGGGGAAAAAAAACTCAGCCAATTCTAATTGTTCTCTCGAGCTCATAAAAACAATCCCTGCTTACAAATACAGTGCATTCAGAAAGTATTCAGACCCCTTGACATCTTCCACATTTTGTTACGTTACAGCCTTATTCTAAATGGATTGAATTAAATYTTTTCCTCAGCAATCTACACAAAATACCCCACAATGGCAAAGTGAAAACAGGATTTACATTTTTTTAGCAAATGTATTAAACATGAGATTTGAAATTGAGCTCAGGTGCATCCTGTTTCCATTGATCATCCTTGAGATGTTTCTACAACATGATTGGAGTCCACCTGTGGTAAATTCAATTGATTGGACATGATTTGGAAAGTCACACACCTGTGTGTATATAAGGTCCCACAGTTGACAGTAAATGTCWGAGCAAAAACCAAGCCACGAGGTCGAAGGAATTGTCTGTAGCGCTCCGAGACAGGATTGTGTCAAGGCACAGATCTGGAAAAGGGTACCAAAACATTTCTGCAGGATTGAAGGTCCCCAAGGACACAGTGGCATTCTTAAATGGAAGAAGTTATAAATCACCAAGTCTCTTCCTAGAGCTGGCCGCCCAGCCAAACTGCGCAATCAGGGGAGAAGGGCCTTGGTCAGGGAGGTGACCAAGAACCCGATGGTCACTCTGATAGAGCTCTAGAGTTCCTCTGTAGAGATGAGAGAACCTTCCAGTAACACAACCATCTCTGCAGTACTCCACCAATCAGGCCTTTATGGTAGAGTAGCGAGACGGAAGCCCCTCAGTAAAAGGCACATGACAGCCCACTTGGAGTTTGCRAAAAGGCAACTAAAGACTCTCAGACCATGAGAAACAAGATTCTCTGTTCTGATGAAACCAAGAATGAACTCCAAACGTCACGTCTGGAGGAAACCTTCCCTATGGTGAAGCATGGTGGTGGCGGCATCATGCTGTGGGGATGCTTTTCAGGAACTGGGAGACTTGTCAGGATCGAGGGAAAGATGAACAGAGTAAAGAACAGAYAGATCCTTGACGAAGATCAGGAGATCTCAGGACCTCAGACTGGGGCTAAGGTTCACCTTCCAACAGGGTTACGACCCTAAGCACACAGCCAAGACAATGCAGGAGTGCCAAGCTTGTAGCGTCACAGCTAAGAAGACTCAAGGCTGTAATCGCTGCCAAAGGTGCATCCAAACTAACCCTCAAGTTACCAAAGTAACCCTCACCCTAATGCTCCCAATACCTCAGATARCCTCCGTTGATACCATGCCATGTCTAGCTCTAGGACACACACCAACGGGAGTTGATATCACAGAGAGGCATCTCCCCAAACATGGCAACCCAAACTTACCATAACACCCCCAGCAGAATCAATGGGACCAGATCACCAGCAGTGGCATGCCATGTAATGAGTGGAATGCATATGAAGGGATCCACAGCATTTAACACACAGGGTGTGAAGTGCACACCTGTTTTAATTTTAGTACATTCCAGTGGGCCATTCTCAAAGATGGATATGACACTAAACGATGAATGGACTGTCATGTTGTGGGTGTGCACTGCATAACACTTGTTTGAAGGATTGGGATTTAGAATTATTTTAGGCATATGCTGGTGGCAACGTTAATTATATGAAGACTTGGGATACATGATCCACGACAGACAGCACATCTCAGTGTCATAGGCTATAGCCTATTTTTCTATMRTAGGCCTATCTGTAAACGCTGATACATCCCAACAAAATACACCATATGAGTGGCCTAATGTAGTTTTCTGGACATTGCAAACTGTCGAAAATAAACCCATAACTGATGGGTTTAAATCAGGGCTTTATTTCGGCATGAAAAGTGAAAGGACGTTTGAGCGGTTATTCAAATTAGCATACATCACTGCAGTTGGACAATATTTGTGTACTAACAACAATACATTCCTCAATGCACTGTGTTGTAGCCTAGGACGTTTTATTTAACCCTGATGTCCTTACACAGCTCTCTGGTCTTGGCCATTGTGGAGAGGTTGGAGTCTGTTTGATTGAGAGTGTGGACAGGTGTCTTTTATACAGGTAACGAGTTCAAACAGGTGCAGTTAATACAGGTAATGAGTGGAGAACAGGAGGGCTTCTTAAAGAAAAACTAACAGGTCTGTGAGAGCCGGAATTCTTACTGGTTGGTAGGTGATCAAATACTTATTTAATGCAAGAAAATGCAAATTAATTACTTAAAAATCATACAATGTGATTTTCTGGATTCTGTCAAATACTTGTTCTCCCCACTGTATATATATACCTACATACATACATACACGTGTTTGTTTTGGGCTTCATCCCCGTCATGTTCATGACATACTCTACTTTGGGTAGGGAAATAAAAATATGTTTTTCTTATTCCTGCACCTGTCTCCTATCATTATACATCGTGACAGAATAATCAACCCATCTAATGGAGACAGCAAGAAAGGACGAGTTGGCGACGATTGTAGGGACAGGAACAGCATCAAGAGGACTGTCTCTACCATCSTGCGTTTGGAGAGGAATGTGCAGTCCCTCCAGTCTGCAGGTTCCAGCACCAGCCCCCACACCACGACTACCTGCCTCCGTCCCATCTGATCCCATCAGCGGAATACCCCTGTCCCTCCCGGAGCGCTTTGACGGTGTYCCAGTGAGATGCAAGGGATTCCTTCTGCAGTGCGACCTGTACCTCACTCGCTAAGCCGAGGCTGTCTCCGGGAGAAACAGGGTTGCCACCATCATCTCGGCACTGACCGGACGGCCCTGGACTGGGGTGCGCGGTCTGGGAAATGGGCGGACCCGAGGTCGAGTCCTACGAGCTCTTCACCCTCCTCTTCCGCTCGTTGTTTGATCATCCTGTGGAGGGCTGAGGGGAATGAGCGCCRACTCTGACTACGCCAGGGATCTAGGACCGCCTRGGAGTTTGCCCTGGAGTTCTGGACCATCGSGGCCTCCACCGGATGGAACGAGTCGGCTTTGGTCACCGTTTTCCACAGCGGACTGCGGGAGGATGTACAGATGGAGGTAGCCTGCCATGATGACAACCTGTCACTTGACCAGCTCATCAGCATGGCAATCTGGGTGGACAACCTGCTGCGGTCCCGACGAAGACCTGCYCAGAATCRGGAGCCCATGGCTACACCTGCWCCGTGGTCAGAGCCGATGTCGGTGGGCTCTGCACGTTTGCCAGAGGCAGTGCGTAGGAGAAGGAGGAATCTGGGCCTCTGCTCCTATTGTGGAGAAAAGGGTCATTTCTCCCCGACCTGCCCTCTATCCACTAATAGGACGAGAAGGTGACAAGCCTGGGAATTCCCCTGCTCCAACCCAGGGAGGATGCAAGATCTACTCTCCTTTTCTGTCAACTCAACCAGTGTGTTTTCTCATTAAATGCCATGAATATCCTAGCCGCTCACTCCCGTTAGCTCTGATTGATTTCTGGAGCTGCCGGGACTGGCTATTGCTTACGCACCCATTCCGGTTTGAGCCCTGGATAATCGTCCAATTGGGACAGGGCTCGTACATCACATCACTGTTCCRCTTTCTCTGCTGACCCATGACACTCAATTAGAACAGATCACCTTTTTGATTATAGACACCCCCATGCTCCGTTGTTTTTAGGTCTCTCCTGGTTGAGTTGGCATAACCCTGTTACTTCCTGGTGTGAGAGGAGACTGCTGGGTTGGTCGCAGGAGTGTCAGGGGAGGTGTCTCGCGATGTCTGTCAACACCACTACGGTGGAAAGTTCYGACCARGCCCCTCAAGTGTATTTACCGGAGGATTACCAGGATCTGCACTGGGTTTTCTCAAAGACCRAGGCTACACGCCTGCCTCATCACCCCTGGGACTTTACCATTGACCTGCTGTCTGAAGCAGCCCTCCATAAAGGACACGTCTACCCCCTCTCCTATGRGGAGACCGAGGCCATGGAGACCTACGTACAGGAGAGCCTCCAGCAGGGTTTTATCCACCCCTCTACYTCACCAGCCTCCTTGAGCTTATTTRTTGTTAAGAAGAAAGATAGGGGACTGCGCCCATGCATTGATTATCGAACGCTGAATAAAGCCACTGTTAAGTTCAGCTATCCTTTACCCCTCATCCCAACCATCATCAAACAAATGCACGGGGCGCAGTACTTCACGAAACTGGACTTGAGGAGCGCCTACAATCTGGTGAGCATTCGTGCAGGCGACAAAAGGAACACAGCCTTTTCCATGACCACGTGGCATTACGAATATCTCGCAATGCCCTTTGGCCTGTCTATTGCTCCTTCAATCTTCCAGGCCTTTATTAACAAAGTGTTTTGGGACATGCTGGGACGGGGCGCTTGTGGTTTACATTATACAACATGTTGGTCTAGTCTGTTGATCACCACCAGAATGTGGTGGATGTGGACGCTGACATACGGCAGGCCCTGCGTACGGAACCCACACCTGCAAGTGCCTGGAGAACCGTGCCTACGTTCCCACGGGTGTGCGGGACCGCCTCCTTACCTGGGCGCACACGGTGCCTGTGTCGGGTCATCCTGAGATAGGCCGTACCATCACCTGCCTGACTGAGAAGAACTTGTGACCCACCTTGGCTAGCGCGTCCGGGTTTCTTCCAGCTCCATCTGGTGCCTAGTCTAAGACACCCAGAAACCACCTTATGGAAAGCTCCTTCCCCTTCCACAATGACCCTGGTCTCACCTCTCGGTGGACTTTGTCACTGTCCTCCCTCCCAGGGGAACACCACCGTTCTTGTCGTTGTGGACCGGTTTTCCAAAGCTTGTGGCCTCCTTCCTCTGCCTCTGCTCCCGTCGGCCATGCAAACTGCAGAGGCTGTTTTTACGCACGTTTTCTGGCTCTACGGGATCCTGGAGGATATTGTGTCAGACCGTGGCACTCACCTTACGCGTATGGAAGGCGTTCATGGAACGCCTGTGGGTCACGGTCAGTCTCCCCTCCGGGTACCATCTCAAGCAAATGGGCAGGTGGAGAGGGTCAATCAGAAGTGGGCAGGTTTCCGAGGTGTTAGTTAGGACTGGCCGGGGAAGTGGGCGCAGAATTCCCTTCGCCACTCCTCCACTAACCTCACTCCTTTCCAGTGCGTGTTGGGATATCAGCCGGCCCTGGCAACTTGGCATCCGAGCCAGACCGAGGACGAGTGGTTTCAGCATGCTGAGGAGATCCGGAACTCTGCGCACACTCGTCTCCAGCGGGCAGTACATCGGCACAAGGAACAAACTGACCGCCACCGCAGTGAGGCGCCTGTTTTCTCTCCAGGCGACCTGGTCTGGCTCTGGAACCTGCCTCTCCGCCTGCCCTGCTGGAAGCTGAGCCTGCGGTTTGTGGGGATGTTTAAAGTCCTGAGGAGGTTACTTCTCTAGGGTAGGGGGCAGCATTCGAAATTTTGGAAGAAAGCATGCCCAAATTAAACTGCCTGCTACTCAGGCCAGAAGATAGGATATGCATATAATTGGTAGATTTGGATAGAAAATACCCCAAATGTTAAAATAGTGTCTGAGTATAACATAACTGATTTGGCAGGCGAAAACCTGAGAAAAATCCATCCAGAAAGTAGGATTTATTTTTGTTTTGTAGTTTCTATTCAATGCCATTACAGTATCCATTGACTTAGGACTCAAATTGCAGTTCCTATGCCTTCCACCAGAAATTGTTTCAGGCTTGTTTTCTGAAAAAATGAGGGAGTAAGAGCAGTCTGAATGAGTGGACCCTGCAGTGTCCAACAGGAGCTTTCTCATGCGCGCGGCCGAGAGAGTGCCTTTCTTGTTTACCTTTAATATTGACAACGTTATTGTCCGGTTGAAATATTATCGATTATTTTGGCTAAAAACAACCTGAGAATTGAATATAAACATCATTTGACATATTTCTATGAACTTTACGGATACAATTTAGATTTTTTGTCTGCCTGTTGTGACTGCGTTTGAGCCTGTGGATTACTGAAGAAAACGCACGAACAAAACTGAGATTTTTGGATATAAAGAGAGTCTTTATCTAACAAAATGAACATTTATTGAGTAAATGAATGTCTTCTGAGTGCAACCATATGAAGATCATCAAAGGTAAGTGATTAATGTTATCTGTATTTCTGACTTGTGTAACTTTTCTACTTGGCTGGTTACTGTTTGTAATGATTTGTCTGCTGGGCGATGTTCTCAAATAATCGTAAGGTATGCTTTCGTCGTAAAGCCTTTTGAAATCTGACACCGTGGTTGGATTCACAAGAAGTTAATCTTTAAACCAATGTAAAATACTTGTTTTCTGAATTTTCATAATGAGTATTTCTGTATTTGAATTTGGCGCTCTGCAATTTCACTGGATGTTGGCCAGGTGGGACGCTAACGTACCGTTTGCAACTCCCTGCTGATTACCGCATTAATCCGACATGTCTCTCCTCAAGCCAGTGGTGCCTGGTTCCCTCGCTGAGGCTGGACACAGTGACACCACGCCTCCTCCTCTGGACATCGAGGGAGGTCCGGGGTACTCGATCCGTGAAGTCCTGGGTTTGAGCCGTCGGGCGGGGCGTCTCTAGTACCTCATCAACTGGGAGGGGTATGGCCCAGAGGAACACTGCTGGGTTCCTTTGGTGGACATCCTGGATGCTTCGCTGATCAGGGATTTTCACCGTCGGGAGGCCCTGCTCGACCCGCCAGCGTCCCAGTCCCCAAGACCGGTGTAGTCCTGTGTCGGGGGAGGGGGGCACTGTCACTCATTCTCCTGGTACTGCTGCTCATTCCGTTCACCAGCTCCAGAGGTCTACGTCACTGGCCTTCTAGGCGTCACTGAACTGGATCATTACGTACACCTGCTTCCCATTCCAAACTCTCAGTATCTAAATAATATGTGTGAAATGCTTGATAGGGTATGTGATGTAAACAGAGAGGTCTACTTTCTTGGGGACCTGAATATTGACTGGTTTTCATCAAGCTGTCCGCTCAAAAGGAAGCTTCTTACTGTAACCAGTGCCTGTAATCTGGTTCAGGTTATTAATCAACCTACCAGGGTGTTTACAAACACTACAGGAATAAGAGCATCTACATGTATCGATCACATTTTTACTAATACTGTCGAACTTTGTCCTGAAGCTGTATCCGAACACAGACACTGGACAGAGGAACTCTGCATAGAAGGCCAGCATCCCCGAGTTGCATCTTCACTGTTGACGTTGAGACTGGTGTTTTACGGGTACTATTTAATGAAGCTGCCAGTTGAGGACGTTGAGGCGTCTGTTTCTCAAACTAGACACTAATGTACTTGTCCTCTTTCTCAGTTGTGCACCGGGGCCTCCTACTCCTCTTTCTATTCTGGTTAGAGACAGTTTGCTCTTTTCTGTGAAAGGAGTAGTACACAGCGCTGTACCAGATCTTCAGTTTCTTGGCAATTTCTCGCATGGAACCAATATTAATTATTTCAAGTCCATATGAATTAATTGTGAAGCATTTGTGAGTGCGACACACTAGGCTGGCAGGGACATTATAGTGCTAGCATTTAAACATTTTGTATTAAATCATTATAGTGTATAAATTGCGCATATACAGTAGGTGTGGCCTTACTTAGAATTAATTAAACAAAAATGCCTTATTAGGCTCAGTGCTTTTTAATACATTTTGAGGAACACGATTTTGGTCAGAGTCTGTGGCTTCATGCGATGGTGCCTGTAGGGCAGGCCAGCAGCAGAGAATACCCTCCACATGCTTGCAGAGCCACTGGGGACGCTAACACCATTTGGCACTCTTACCAGGCTGGGCAGGGATGTGGAATTGTTTTTAAATGTTTCTATAGTTAGGTCTAAAGGTTTTTAGGCAAAATAACTATCAAAACAGAAAGTTCATTGAAAGAGGAAGTATGTCAGGCCTATTGGGCCAAAAACAATGATAGCCTATTACTGTATTATAGATAATAGAATGAAATGAACTAACTTTTAAGATACCAGATTTTTTATTTAGAATTGTGTGTAACAACGACACACTTAGCTAGCTACCCACCTCATTCTTTTCAGTTAGCATGTGCACATATACTGAACAAAAATGTAAACGCACATGCAACAATTTTCAATATTTTATTAGTTACAGTTCTAAGGAAATCACTCAATTGAAATAAATTCATTAGCACATCTATGGATTTCACATGAATGGGAATACGATATGCAATCTGTTGGTCCATATACCTTTACAAAAGGTAGGGGCGTGGATCAGAAAACCAGTCAGTAATCTGGTGTGACACCATTTGCCTCTATGCAGAACACAGATCTCCTTCACGAGTTGATCAGGCTGTCGATTGTGGCCTGTGGAATGTTGTCCCACTCCTGTTCAATTGCGAAGTTGCTGGATATTGGCGGGAACTGGAACACGCTGTCGTACACTGAGATCCAGAGCATCCAAACATGCTCAATGGGTGACATGTCTGGTGAGAATGCAGGCCATGGAAAAAGTGGGACATTTTCAGCTTCCAGGAATTGTGTACAGATCCTTGCAACATGGGGCCGTGCATTATCCTGCTGAAACATGAGGTGATGGCGGCAGTTGACTGACACGACAATGGCCCTCAGGATCTCGTCACTGTATCTCTGTGCATTCAACGGCCATTTTATAAAATTCCTTTGTGTTCGTTGTTTCA
>NC_036853.1:37703420-37719327 GCF_002910315.2 Salvelinus sp. IW2-2015 | reverse complement strand
GAGCCTTCATTTCTCAGAACAAGAGTAGACTGACGAGTTCAGAAGAAAGGTTTTTGTTTCTGGCCATTTTGAGCCTGTAATCGGACACAGAAATGCTGATGCTCCAGATACTCAACTCGTCTAAAGAAGGCCAGTTGTATTGCTTCTTTACGTTTACATTTTTTACATTTAAGTCATTTAGCAGACGCTCTTATCCAGAGCGACTTACAAATTGGTGCATTCACCTTATGATAACCAGTGGAACAACCACTTTACAATAGTGCACTAACTCTTTTAAGGGGGGGGGGGGGTTAGAAGGATTACTTTATCCTATCCTAGGTATTCCTTAAAGAGGTGGGGTTTCAGGTGTCTCCGGAAGGTGGTGATTGACTCCGCTGACCTGGCGTCGTGAGGGAGTTTGTTCCACCATTGGGGTGCCAGAGAGCGAACAGTTTGACTGGGCTGAGCGGGAACTGTACTTCCTCAGAGGTAGGGAGGCGAGCAGGCCAGAGGTGGATGAACGCAGTGCCCTTGTTTGGGTGTAGGGCCTGATCAGAGCTGAAGGTACGGAGGTTGCCGTTCCCCTCACAGCTCCGTAGGCAAGCACCATGGTCTTGTAGCGGATGCGAGCTTCAACTGGAAGCCAGTGGAGAGAGCGGAGGAGCGGGGTGACGTGAGAGAACTTGGGAAAGTTGAACACCAGACGGGCTGCGGCGTTCTGGATGAGTTGTAGGGGTTTAATGGCACAGGCAGGGAGCCCAGCCAACAGCGAGTTGCAGTAATCCAGACGGGAGATGACAAGTGCCTGGTTAGGACCTGCGCCGCTTCCTGCGTGAGGCAGGGTCGTACTCTGCGAATGTTTGTAGAGCATGAACTACAGGAACGGGTCACCGCCTTGATGTTAGTTGAGAACGACAGGGTGTTGTCCAGGATCACGCCAAGGTTCTTAGCACTCTGGGAGGAGGACACAATGGAGTTGTCAACCGTGATGGCGAGAATCATGGAACGGGCAGTCCTTCCCCGGGAGGAAGAGGCAGCTCCGTCTTGCCGATGTTCAGCTTGAGGTGGTGATCCGTCATCCACACTGATATGTCTGCCAGACATGCAGAGATGCGATTCACCACCTGGTTATCAGAGGGGGGAAAGGAGAAGATTAATTGTGTGTCGTCTGGCATAGCAATGATAGGAGAGACCATGTGAGGATATGACAGAGCCAAGTGACTTGGTGTATAGCGAGAATAGGAGAGGGCCTAGAACAGAGCCCTGGGGGACACCAGTGGTGAGAGCACTTTAATCAGCACAACTGTTTTCAGCTGTGCTAACATAATTGTATCTGTACCGTTTTAAACTCACCTTCTGAACCTGCTTTCTAACTCCTGGCGTGTACGTTACAAAATAACCCCTCACAAGATTCAACTCTCTTCCAGACGGCAGGAACCCCCGCTCTGCCGGAAGCTGAGCCCCCGGTTTTGTGGGGCTGTTCAATGTCCTCCGGAGGGTCAATGAGGTAACATACCGTTTACAGCTACCCACTGACTACCGGATCTCACCCTCTTTTCATGTTTCCCACCTCACGCTGGTGGTTCCTGGTCCCCTGGCTGATGCTGTCCCCATGACACCCCACCGCCACCCCTGGACATCGAGGGAAACCCAGCCTATGCTGTCAGATCACTCCTGGATGTCGTGGGGGTTGGCTACAGTACCTGGTGGACTGGGAGGGGTACGGTCCAGAGGAGCAGTGTTGGTTAAACTCACCTCTGCACCTGCTTTCTGACCCCCGCTGTATACGTTCCAACTCATCATTTCAAATAGGCTACATGTTGTATTAAACAGCATATAAACACTCAAAATGGGTCAAGAGCCATAAGGGGTAGTCTGAATTATTTTAGGCTAATTATTAAGCAATTATTTACATTATTTCAAGTCCATATGAATTAATTGTGAAGCATTGTGAGTGCGACACACTAGGCTGGCAGGGACATTATAGTGCTCAGCATTTAAACATTTTGTATTAAATCATTATAGTGTATAAATTGCGCATATACAGTAGCTGTGGCCTTACTTAGAATTAAATTAAACAAAAAATGCCTTATTAGGCTCAGTGCCTTTTAATACATTTTGAGGAACACGAGTTTGGTCAGAGTCTGTGGCTTCATGCGATGGTGCCTGTAGAGCAGGCCAGCAGCAGAGAATACCCTCCACATGCTTGCAGAGCCACTGGGGACGCTAAACACCATTTGGCCACTCTTACCAGGCTGGGCAGGGATGTGGAATTGTTTTAAATGTTTCTATAGTTAGGTCTAAAGGTTTTTAGGCAAAATAACCCTATCAAAACAGAAAGTCATTGAAAGAGGAAGTATGTCAGGCCTATTGGGCCAAAAACAATGATAGCCTATTACTGTATATAAGATAATAGAATGAAATGAACTAAACTTTTAAGATACCAGATTTTTTATTTAGAAATTGTTGTGTAACAACGACACACTTAGCTAGCTACCCACCTCATTCTTTTCAGTTAGCATGATTGCACATATTACTGAACAAAAATGTAAACGCAACATGCAACAATTTTCAAATATTTTATTAGTTACAGTTCATAAGGAAATCACTCAATTGAAATAAATCATTTAGGCCCTAATCTATGGATTTCACATGAATGGGAATACAGATATGCAATCTGTTGGTCCCATATACCTTTACAAAAAGGTAGGGGCGTGGATCAGAAACCAGTCAGTATCTGTGTGTGACCACCATTTGCCTCATGCAGAAACACAGATCTCCTTCACATAGAGTTGATCAGGCTGTCGATTGTGGCCTGTGGAATGTTGTCCCACTCCTGTTCAATTGCGAAGTTGCTGGATATTGGCGGGAACTGGAACCACGCCTGTCGGTACAAAATCTCTCTTAGCTTATGCCTGCCAATACCATAACCCCACGACACAATGGGGCACATTGACATCAGAAAACCGCTCACCCACGCGACGCCATACACTTGGTCTGTGGTTGGACGTACTGCCAAATTCTCTAAAATGACGTTGGAGGCAGTTTATGCTAGAGAAATTAACATTCAATTCTCTGGCAACAYCTCTGAGGGACATTCCTGCAGTCAGTCAGCATGCCAATTGCATGSTCCTTCAAAACATAAGACATCTGTGGCATTGTGTTGTTTGACAAAACTGCACATTTTAGAGTAGCCTTTTACTGTCCCCAGCACAGAGTGCACCTGTGTAATGATCATGCTGTTTAATCTTATTGATTAAGATGAAACATGGGACCAACACTTTATATGTTGCGTTTATATTTTTGATCAGTGTCGTAAGAACACCATCATGCTTTCAGGATAGGTGTCCTTTCAGATTCCAGAATTATTCCTTAGTTGTGGACACTATATCACAGCACTCCCTCTCTTGCTCTTGTTCCTCATTTTTGTAAGTCACCTTGATTTTGCACCTGACTTGCCTAGTTAAATAAAGGTTACATTTCTTTATGAAAATATTTAGCTAACTCCATGACAGTAGCTAAAGCAAGGGGCTATAGCAACAAATGGCCTACAAATGCATGCTGGGCCGGGTATGCTCTGAGCTCATGAATTGAGCGGAATTGGAGCTGGCGAGAAAGGTGAAGCGTCAGCCTTTGGGAAACTAAATGCTGATTGGTTAAAACCATATTCCAGCTGGTGTCTATTCCACAAGTTACCAATGGCTAAAATGCCTATTTACACTGTTCCATCTGACTGCGCAATCCATTGTCTCATCAGCCCAACCAGGCATTTTATAAACTTCTCCACTATAAAAATCATCTAGACATTATCTCACGTTTCTTTTAAACTAACATTTAGTTTTCAACAGCGGAGATTTCTATAAARCTTGCTGTCTGTCTCGCCGATATTTGCAACATTGTTTCAATATTTKAATTCGATGTCCAGCTGTCCCATAGTAATGAACGTGTCAGCAGTCGGGACGAGACAGGCAAGCAGCTTTTCTCAGCCGTCGAAATCATGAATCAGCTGGCATCATTTTTATAGATATATATAAAGAAATGTCAATAGAAATGCAGTTAGTTAGCTGTCTTTCCAGCTTCAGTTTGAAGTGATTGTGTTAGCTGTGTTGTTGNCCTTCTGAACCTGCTTTCTAACTCCTGGCGTGTACGTTACAAAATAACACCTCACAAGATTCAACTCTCTTCCAGACGGCAGGAACCTCCCGCTCRGCCGGAAGCTGAGCCCCCGGTTTTGTGGGGCTGTTCAATGTCCTCCGGAGGGTCAATGAGGTAACATACCGTTTACAGCTACCCACTGACTACCGGATCTCACCCTCTTTTCATGTTTCCCACCTCACGCTGGTGGTTCCTGGTCCCCTGGCTGATGCTGTCCCCCATGACACCCCACCGCCACCCCTGGACATCGAGGGAAACCCAGCCTATGCTGTCAGATCACTCCTGGATGTCGTGGGGGTTGGCTACAGTACCTGGTGGACTGGGAGGGGTACGGTCCAGAGGAGCAGTGTTGGTTAAACTCACCTTCTGCACCTGCTTTCTGACCCCCGCTGTATACGTTCCAACTCATCATTTCAAATAGGCTACATGTTGTATTAAACAGCATATAAACACTCAAAATGGGTCAAGAGCCATAAGGGGTAGTCTGAATTATTTAGGCTATATTATTAACCAATTATTTACATTATTTCAAGTCCATATGAATTAATTGTGAAGCATTTGTGAGTGCGACACACTAGGCTGGCAGGGACATTATAGTGCTCAGCATTTAAACATTTTGTATTAAATCATTATAGTGTATAAATTGCGCATATACAGTAGGCTGTGCCTTACTTAGAATTAAATTAAACAAAAAATGCCTTATTAGGCTCAGTGCCTTTTAATACATTTTGAGGAACACGAGTTTGGTCAGAGTCTGTGGCTTCATGCGATGGTGCCTGTAGAGCAGGCCAGCAGCAGAGAATACCCTCCACATGCTTGCAGAGCCACTGGGGACGCTAAACACCATTTGGGCCACTCTTACCAGGCTGGGCAGGGATGTGGAATTGTTTTTAAATGTTTCTATAGTTAGGTCTAAAGGTTTTTAGGCAAAATAACCCTATCAAAACAGAAAGTTCATTGAAAGAGGAAGTATGTCAGGCCTATTGGGCCAAAAACAATGATAGCCTATTACTGTATATAGATAATAGAATGAAAATGAACTAAACTTTTAAGATACCAGATTTTTTATTTAGAAATTGTGTGTAACAACGACACACTTAGCTAGCTACCCACCTCATTCTTTTCAGTTAGCATGTGCACATATACTGAACAAAAATGTAAACGCAACATGCAACAATTTCAAATATTTTATTAGTTACAGTTCATAAGGAAATCACTCAATTGAAATAAATTCATTAGGCCCTAATCTATGGATTTCACATGAATGGGAATACAGATATGCATCTGTTGGTCCCATATACCTTACAAAAAGGTAGGGGCGTGGATCAGAAAACCAGTCAGTATCTGGTGTGACCACCATTTGCCTCATGCAGAAACACAGATCTCCTTCACATAGAGTTGATCAGGCTGTCGATTGTGGCCTGTGGAATGTTGTCCCACTCCTGTTCAATTGCGAAGTTGCTGGATATTGGCGGGAACTGGAACACGCTGTCGTACACTGAGATCCAGAGCATCCCAAACYTGCTCAATGGGTGACATGTCTGGTGAGAATGCAGGCCATGGAAAAAGTGGGACATTTTCAGCTTCCAGGAATTGTGTACAGATCCTTGCAACATGGGGCCGTGCATTATCCTGCTGAAACATGAGGTGATGGCGGCAGTTGACTGACACGACAATGGCCCTCAGGATCTCGTCACTGTATCTCTGTGCATTCAAACGGCCATTTTATAAAATTCCTTTGTGTTCGTTGTTCYTAGCTTATGCCTGCCAATACCATAACCCCACGACACAATGGGGCACATTGACATCAGAAAACCGCTCACCCACGCGACGCCATACACTTGGTCTGTGGTTGGACGTACTGCCAAATTCTCTAAAATGACGTTGGAGGCAGTTTATGCTAGAGAAATTAACATTCAATTCTCTGGCAACAGCTCTGAGGGACATTCCTGCAGTCAGTCAGCATGCCAATTGCATGCTCCTTCAAAACATAAGACATCTGTGGCATTGTGTTGTTTGACAAAACTGCACATTTTAGAGTAGCCTTTTACTGTCCCCAGCACAGAGTGCACCTGTGTAATGATCATGCTGTTTAATCTTATTGATTAAGATGAAACATGGGACCAACACTTTATATGTTGCGTTTATATTTTTGATCAGTGTCGTAAGAACACCATCATGCTTTCAGGATAGGTGTCCTTTCAGATTCCAGAATTATTCCTTAGTTGTGGACACTATATCACAGCACTCCCTCTCTTGCTCTTGTTCCTCATTTTTGTAAGTCACCTTGATTTTGCACCTGACTTGCCTAGTTAAATAAAGGTTACATTTCTTTATAAAAATATTTAGCTAACTCCATGACAGTAGCTAAAAGCTAAAGCAAGGGCTCATAGCAACAAATGGCCTACAAATGCATGTATGCTCGGAGCTCATGAATTGAGTGGAATTGGAGCTGGCGAGAAAGGTGAAGCGTCAGCCTTTGGAAACTAATGCTGATTGGTTAAAACCATATTCAGCTGGTGTCTATTCCACAAGTTACCAATGGCTAAAATGCCTATTTACACTGTTCCATCTGACTGCGCAATCCATTGTCTCATCAGCCCAACCAGGCATTTTTATAACTTCTCCACTATAAAAATCATCTAGACATTATCTCACGTTTTCTTTTAAACTAACATTTAGTTTTCAACAGCGGAGATTTCTATAAATCTTGCTGTCTGTCTCGCCGATTATTTGCAACATTGTTTCAATATTTAAATTCGATGTCCAGCTGTCCCATAGTAATGAACGTGTCAGCAGTCGGGACGGAACAGGCAAGCAGCTTTTCTCAGCCGTCGAAATCATGAATCAGCTGGCATCATTTTTATTAGATATATATAAGAAATGTCAATAGAATGCAGTTAGTTAGCTGTCTTTCCAGCTTCAGTTTGAAGTGATTGTGTTAGCTGTGTTGTTGGCTAACTCCTCTGCTCTGAACAACAGTGTCCTGACGAGAGAGCACATTTTCTATGCCAGGCGAAATTGTGCATCATTAGCTCATTGTTATGGATGTATCCAAATAAAATGTCACAAGAAACAGCTTAACAAACCGCAAATGCAGCTACTTTGCTGTTATTCTGGCTACGCTGTTTGAGGCGACTGTTTTTTAAATTAATTTTTTATTTCACCTTTATTTAACCAGGTAGGTGTCACGATCGTGTGGAGAGACGGACCAAGGCGCAGCGGAATATGAATACTCTTCTTTTATTTGAACGACGAAGATGAACACGAAACGAAACACTTACACAAACTATACACAAAACAACAAACGATCGTGAAGCTAAATAACGTAAGTGCACAGACAAGCAACAAACGTTCTACATAGACAATTACCCACAAACAATAAGCCTATGGCTACCTTAAATATGGCTCCCAATCAGAGACAACAATACAGCTGTCTCTGATTGAGAACCAAATCAGGCAACCATAGACTTTCCTAACAACTACACTCAACCATAGACAATCTCGACACATACACTCAACACAAACCCATACACTAAAACCAACACCCCTATAACCATATAAACACCCAAAACAAACATACCCCATGTCACACCCTGACCTAACTAAAATAATAAAGAAAACAAATAATACTAAGGCCAGGGCGTGAGTACCCCCCAAGGTGCGGACTCCGGCCGCAAACCTGACACAAAGGGAGGGTCCGGGGTGGGCCTTAATATGGGGCGGCTCGGGTGCGGGACGTGGCCCCACTCCACCATTGTCAAATCCGCTTCAGTGTTTCTGGTAGATCCTGGCTGACTGGCGGAATTCGCGATCCTGGCTGGCGGCGACTCTGGCTGCTCATGGCTGGCGGGCGACTCTGGCTGCTCATGGCTGGCGGGGAACTCTGGTGCTCATGGCTGGGGGCGACTCTGGCTGCTCATGGCTGGCGGGCGACTCTGGCTGCTCATGGGCTGGCGGGCGACTCTGGCTGCTCATGGCTGGCGGGCGACTCTGGCTGCTCATGGCTGGCGGGCGACTCTGGCTGCTCATGGTGGCGGGCGACTCTGGCTGCTCATGGCTGGCGGCGACTCTGGCTGCTCATGGCTGGCGGGCGACTCTGGTGCTCATGGCTGGCGGGCGACTCTGGCTGCTCATGGCTGGCGGGCGACTGGCTGCTCATGGCTGGGGCGACTCTGGCTGCTCATGGTGGCGGCGACTCTGCTGCTCATGGGCTGGCGGGCGACTCTGGCTGCTCATGGCTGGCGGGCGACTCTGGCTGCTCATGGCTGGCGGGCGACTCTGGCTGCTCATGGCTGGCGGGCGACTCTGGCTGCCATGGCTGGCGGGCGCTCTGGCTGCTCATGGCTGGCGGGCGACTCTGCTGCTCATGGTGGCGACTCTGGCTGCTCTGGCTGGGGCGACTCTGGCTGCTCATGGCTGGCGGGCTCTGCGGATCTGGCTGGCGGCCTCTGGGGATCCTGGCTGGACGGCTCTGGCGGATCCTGCTGGACGGCTCTGGCGGGTCCTGTCTGGACGGCTCTGCGCGATCCTGTCTGGTTGGCGCTCTGGCGGATCCTGTCTGGTTGGCGGCTCTGGCGGATCTGTCTGGTTGGCGGCTCTGGCCGATCCTGTCTGGTTGGCGGCTCTGGCCGATCCTGTCTGGTTGGCGGCTCTGGCCGATCCTGTCTGGTTGGCGGTATGGATGTATCCAAATAAAATGTCACAAGAAAACAGCTTAAACAAACGCAAATGCAGCTACTTTGCTGTTTTCTGGCTACGCTGTTTTGAGGCGACTGTTTTTTAAATTACATTTTTTATTTCACCTTTATTTAACCAGGTAGGTGTCACGATCGTGTGGAGAGACGGACCAAGGCGCAGCGGAATATGAATACATCTTCTTTTATTTGAACGACGAAGATGAACACGAAACGAAACACTTCACAAACTATACAAAAACAACAAACGATCGTGAAGCTAAATAACGTAAGTGCACAGACAAGCAACAAACGTTCTACATAGACAATTACCCACAAACACCTAAAGCCTATGGCTACCTTAAATATGGCTCCCAATCAGAGACAACAATAACCAGCTGTCTCTGATTGAGAACCAAATCAGGCAACCATAGACTTTCCTAAAACACTACACTCAACCATAGAACATCCTAGACACATACACCTCAACACAAACCCATACACTAAAACAACACCCCCTATACCATATAAACACCCAAACACAAACATACCCATGTCACACCCTGACCTAACTAAAATAATAAGAAAAAAATATACTAAGGCCAGGGCGTGACAGTAGGCCAGTTGAGAACAAGTTCTCATATGCAACTGCGACCTGGCCAATGTAAAGCAAAGCAGTAGACAAAAAACAACACAGAGTTACACATGGGATAAGCAAACGCACAGTCAATAACACAATAGAAAAGTCCATGTACAGATTTTGCAAATATAGTAAGATTAGGGAGATAAGGCAATAATAGACCATATGGCGAAATAATTACAATTTAAGCATTAACACTGGAGTGATAGATGTGCAGATGATGATGTGCAGTAGAGATACTGGGGACTGGGGTGCAAAAGAGCAAAAATATAACAATATGGGAATGAGGTAGTTGGGTGTGCTATTTACAAATGGGCTGTGTACAGGTACAGTGATCGGTAAGCTGCTCTGACAGTTGATGCTTAAAGTTAGAGAGGGCTATATAAGTCTCCAGCTTCAGTGATTTTTTAAATTCGTTCCAGTCATTGGCAGCAGAGAACTGGAAGGTAAAGGCAGCCAAAGGGGGTGTGGCTTGGGGATGACCAGTGAATATACCTTCTGGAGCGTGTGCTAGGGTGGGTGTTGCTATGGTGACCAGTGAGCTGAGATAAGGCAGGGCTTTACCTAGCAAAGACTTAAAGATGACCTGGAGCCAGTGGTTTTGGCGACGAATATGTAGTGAGGACCAGCCAACGAGAGCATACAGGTCGCAGTGGGTGGTAGTATATGGGCTTTGGTGACAAAACGGATGGCACTGTGATAGACTACATCCAGTTTGCTGAGTAGAGTGTTGGAGTCTATTTTGTAAATTACATCATGAAGGAGGCTTTGTTGCGAAATAGGAAGCCATTGTAGATTACTTTTTTGATTGGAGATTCTTAATGTGAGTCAGGAAGGAGATGTCAGGAATTGTGAAAAACTGAGTTTATATGTATTTGCTAAGGTGTATTTAACCTTTCTGACTTCAACTGTACCTTTAACTGCTGATCTAGGATCAGTTAAAGATGACGTTTCTATTAGGATGGATGAAGTCAACTGACCTTGGATCAGTGTGTTTTGTTGTCTGAGGCCAACTATCACTTCTCTTCTATAATGTGGTCTCAGAAAACAACGAGATTGAAACACTGTCTTTGTTTTGTCCTCAAATCAAATGTTATTGGTCACATACACATGTTTAGCAGATGTTATTGCGGGTGTAGCAAAATGCTTGTTTTTCTAGCTCCAACAGTGCAGTAATATCTAACAATACACACAGACCTAAAAGTAAAATAATGGAATTATTGAATATATAATATTAGGATGAGCAATGTCAGAGTGGCATAGACTAAAATACAGTAGAATAGAATATAGTATATACATATGAGACGAGTAAAGCAAAAATATGTAAACATTATTAAAGTGACTAGTGTTCCATTATTAAAGTGGCCAGTGATTTCAAGAATATGTTTAAAGGGCAGCAGCCTCTAAGTGCAGGTTACATAACCAGTGATGTCTATTTAACAGTCTGATGTCCTTGAGATAGAAGCTGTTTTTTAGTCTCTCGGTCACAGCTTTGATGCACCTGTCCTGCCTGCCTTCTGGATGATAGCGGGGGTGAACAGGCAGTGGCTCGGGTGGTTGTTGTCCTTGATGATCTTTTTGGCCTTCCTGTGACATCGGGTGCTGTAGGTGTCCTGGAGGGCAGGTAGTTTGCTCCCGTGATGCGTTGGGCAGACCACACCACCCRATGGACCAGCATCCCTGTGGAATGCTTTCGTCACCTTGTAGAGTCCATGCCCCGAKGAAGGCAAAAGGGGTGCAACTCAATATAGGAAGGTGTTCCTAATGTTTTGTACACTTGGTGTACATAAAATGTTTCTCTTTACTTTATGAATGGTTGCAGCAAGTTATYTGAGCAAGAGTAGTACACTGGATGGTGCTATTGGACTACTGATATGATGAACTCTGTGTTAGGGAGACTGATTGGCAGTAGACGGATTGTGTGCGTGAGCGCATACTGGCTGTCCCCAGAGTGTTGTGAGCGTCTGGTGACGAGCGGCGCCACGCTGGTCATCTTCGGCGCTCATCCGTAGATGCAACCGGAGCATCCCCTGTATGGGGGTCATTACCTATGCCATCCAGGTCCTCCTCAACCTCTCCTCTCCACATACTCATGCAGTGCTTTCATACAGCCACTGTGTTGTGTTGTGCCCAGGCCCATATCAATCCCATACAGGTAAAAAAATAGAATTCTTATAACTACAAACAAAACCTGATAATAATGATCCACTGTACTCCCTCAAATCATTAATCATTAGTTTGAATCTATCTCAATGTTTATGTATGCTTAATTTAACATGCGGTACCCTTAGATACAATTATCCTGGTATCGTTACTAGACCAATGTCCAACAAGTATGTGATAGCTGTTTCGCCCTAGATTGTTCCTGTTACCCCTCTAAATGTAATAATTTTTKCTGTCGCAAATGTAGTACATTTCTCAGCGTAAGGAATCAGTGATATTTAACCCAGGCATTTAATAAACATTTGTTTGAGASGTGTTCTCCTATGTCTCCTTTAACATACATACTTTAGGTGACTTCCATCAGTCCCGGAAGAAAGAATCCTACTCAAAACACATCAGATAATACAGTGTTTCATTAAGTGAAATTGACACCTAAAATAAACAATAACCCCTTTCCAGTAATCTAATAATTTCAACATGTTGCATACATTTTGTAAAAACAAACCTGTTTAAACAAATCTAAAACCTTTAAAAAGTTGGTGCTGTCTCYTCAGCGTAATAGTCAAACTAACTTTTTCCCACTCTTAGCTACAATGTTGGCATGTCCCAAAGGTCAATACTGTTCAGATCGTACATTAATGATCTTCCTTCTGTCTGTACAGGGTCTGAAGTTTCAATGTATACAGATGATACAGTGATATATGCTTGCATAGATAAAATGGTGGCTCTAACCTCCTCTTCTGTTATAGTACAGTCTAGGTCCTCTACCTGGCTAATCTAGGTAATTTTATACCAGAAAAAAAGTATCTATTTCAATGGGACTCGCTGAACAGGAGGATGTATATAAATCTTCATACAAACATGAAACACACTGTTTATCTTTTTGGATGAGGTTGCCCTTTTATTMCCCTTCTTAATTGCTGGAATTACATTAGAAGTGTTCTGCATTTTTAAATGTCTTTCTAGTAGCCTGCCTGTCTTCTCACCTCCTTCATAAAAACAGTTTCTAAGCCTAAACAGTGCATATTCTGCATTTTTGTTTTACATTTCGTGCAACTCAAATCTCAMTTTGCAGGCAGTTTGAAATGTGATATCTGTGAAATGTCTTGCCAAATCCCTTTCCAAGACACATACAGTATCTCAGTTTCTAATCTTTTTACTGCTTCAGCCCCTTCTCTCTTCTTTTTGAACGCATATGCTATTATTTTCCCTCTAGTATATGCTTTAGAGGTTTCCCATACTGTGGAAATCATTTCAGTTAAGCTTATGTTGATCTCAAAAAAGGATCTAAAAATCTGCTAGTGATTGGCTAAAAAGCTAATCTTGTAATAGCATGGGGTTGAGTCTAAATCTACCCTTCCTCACATTTTCGGAGTTTATATCAACARGTAACTCTACTATAGCATGATCTGTGAAGGTGATGGGCCCAATCGTGCAATCAATCACATTATCAACCATGAAATTAGATATCAAGAAGGAGTGTTTCTTATGACAGTGGGAGAAAAAAGCATATTCTTTATCTCCATGTCTGTAAGGCKCATATCTTCAGCTAGCATATGTATTGCAGGTCTATCCTTTGGCGTGGAGATACCTGTAAATGCACTTCTATCAATCATATTGTCCATCACTTGGTTAAAGTCTCCAGCAAGGACGATCTGCCCATCCATATTTCRCAGTAAAAAAAAGAGGGTCCACCTTGTTAGGAGCATATTTGTTGCAAAACACTACCTTAATCTCATTTATGGCACACCCTGATGTTTCACCTGTCTCTGAGCTTGTCTCCACCCCCCTCCAGGTGTCGCCCATCTTCCCCAGTGTATTTATACCTGTGTTCTGTTTGTCTGTTGCCAGTTCGTTTTGTTCGGCAAGCCTACCAGCGTTTTTCCACATGCTCCTGTCTAGTTCTAGTTCCTGTTTTCTAGTTTTCCCGATTTTACCATTCTGCCTGCCCCGACCCTGAGCCTGCCTGCCTTTCTGTACCTTGTCACACAACCCTGGATTATTGACCTCTGCCTGCCCTGACCCCGAGACGGCCTGCCATTCTGTACCTAATGGACTCTGATCTGGAATACTGACCTCTGCCTGCCCTTGACCTGTCGTTTTGCCTGCCCCCTGTTCCAGTAATAAACTTTTGTTACTCCGACACTGTCTGCATCTGGGTCTTCTCCTGAAACATGATAATTTATAAGAGCCTCAATGCAGATAAGCCTGCCAAACTCAGTGTTGCTTCAATATTACAAAATGGAATAGTTTGCTTTTCAGAATAATACATGAGCTATGATAAACTTCTGACCCCAGCCTCTAATTTCCCATGCTTCTGTATCTTGTAAAATGTGATTCCTGTTTGAACACAATATCCAACTGATTTGATTTTAAATGTCAAAATATTTTTTCTCTTCACTTGGTTACCACAACAATTTATGTTCCAAGAGATGATGTTTCCATAACCATCAGCCACTTTTTGCTCTGAGTAGTTATAGCCTCTGTAATTATAGTTAAGTGTCCCATTTAACACGTGACAACTCTAATGAAGATCATTATATAAAATGTCACAATATATGCTGCTGCTGTACAATAAACAGTGCAAATAAATTTAGAAAACCAATCCCAAATAACAAAAGCAACAAGGAATCATCACAGAACTGTTGTTAAGTCTGCAGAAGATAACCTGCAGTCTCAACTCAAAATTCCTTACGCTTAAGGATCAGCCCCTTTTTTTCAATTTTTGCCTAAAATGACATACCCAAATCTAACTGCCTGTAGCTCAGGCCCTGAAGCAGGGATATGCATATTCCTGGTACCATTTGAAAGGAAACACTTTGAAGTTTGTGGAAATGTGAAAGGAATGTAGAAGAATAACACATTAGATCTGGTAAAAGATAATACAAATAAAAAATAAAAAAAAGATTGTACCATCTTTGAAATGCCATAATGTATTATTCCAGCCCAGGTGCAATTTAGATGTTGGCCACTAGATGGCAGCAGTGTATATGCAAAGTTTCAGAATGATCCAATGAACGATTACATTTCTGTTCAAAATGTTGTATCAAGACTGCCCAAATGTGCCTAATTTATTTATTAATAACTTTTCATCTTCAAAACTGTGKACTCTCAAACAATAGCATGGTATTATTTCATGTCATYGCTACTGTAAATTGGACAGTGCAGTTAGATTAACAAGAATTTAAGCTTTCTGCCAATATCAAATATGTCTGTCCTGGGAAATCTTCTTGTTACTTACAACCTCATGATAATCGCATTAGCKTACATTAGCTCAACCGTCCCTCAGGGGTCCCACCAATCCTGAAGATGTTTTAAAGTGGCAAAAGAAATGGGTGGCGTTCAGTGGGAAGGCCACCAGCTGTCTTTTTTCCCGGACCTGTCCAAGGAACTGGAAATGAAGAGAAAAAAAGTTTGCAGCGGCGAAGAAACAACTACACGAGAATAATGTCAGGCTACAACTACACTGGTATTCCCAGCGACCCTGCTCTTTACTTGGATGGGAAAGACAATTATGTTAAAAGACAACGTGGAGGCAGAGAGATTCTTGCTAGACCAAGTTGTTTAGCCTAGATAAAGAAGACGGGACAAGATAAAATTAAAAAAGTTCAATTAAATGTCGTTTACAATACAAATTAAGGTAGCCTATGTATTTGCGGAACTATGGTGAGTGTTGCTAATATAGCCTAAGCTTTTAKGTACCTTGTTCCGGGCTCTAGATTGTAGGAAGTGYATGAGAACCATTCTCGGGGGCCCATTCTCATCAGGCATGTCGAATGAGCTTCAATGGGTTCGTTCAATTTCGAATTCGTGCCAGTAATTTTCTGCCCACACAAGATTAGTCCACAGCCAGCCTCACTCCCCTCTTTCAGATTAACCAATCTCACCTACTTCTGTTCTGATGTTCTTCGACACGACACAATATGATTCCACAATATGTCCACCTTAATCTCGTGATTCGCATTACCCTTCCCCAGACTGGAGAGGGCATCCTCCAATGTCAAAATCCATCCTCTCTTGTATCGCATCAACTTTTTCCTTTAGCTCAGTAGTTGTTGTTTTTATCGTACAGAGACATCGGATACAACACTCAACAAAGTCTTATTCATCTTTCCCATTTTCTCAAATATATCCTTCAGATTTACCTATTTCTCCGTGCTTACGTGTTTATCCATGTCTTGGTGGGGAGATTCAGGAGGACTTTCTGTTTGTTTGCTAGTCGATGTGGCCTTCTGTGAATACAGCGTGTGAGCTTGGAGAAGTTTTTAGCGTGTCGACATTCCAATAACGGCAC
>NC_036853.1:37692966-37702015 GCF_002910315.2 Salvelinus sp. IW2-2015 | reverse complement strand
CTGAGAGGAATCTCTCCTACTATTTCCTGAGCACTTTATATTTTGCACTTTGGGTTCGCCCTGTGCCTTTTTGTTTATGAAGATATATTTTGAGCACAACAGCTTTTGGGTTTCGTCCCGCTTTGATCTGTGGTGCTTAAATAAACTCAGTAGTTCTAAACCTGCGACTGCCTCCTGCCTACTCCTCTCTACACCAGCGACAGCGGCTTTATTAACTCTGCCCCACCTGCTCTGAATGACACGTCGCCACTGGACCCCGTAGCCCTTTACACGTGTACCCATATACGCGTTGAAAACATCAGATTTGGACACTGATAAGTGCCTAAATTGGAACGCAGTAGCTGTACAGTAGCATGCTATAAATAGCGTCAGAGCTCAGGCTCTGCGCTTCACAGCGATGTATGGGTTTTGACTGACAGCCATTCTGAAATTGGGCACTGCATGCAACAAGCATCCGTTCCGCTAATTGGGCAACCTTTACACATTTGTTGTCTGAGTTAGGGAAATGCTGTAAATATTACAACAATATTCTTATCATGTTACTGAATGTTACTCATGTTACTGAATGTATCCAGATATTTTTTGAGTTTGTTAACAACAAATGTGGCAAAAAGTAAAGTAAATGTAAAATGCACATAAAATCAACAGTGTTTGGATTCAGTCTTGTTTCAGGTGAACTGCTGTGTCCTCGACTGTGGTCTAATAATTTTCCCGTAATCTCCAAACTGTTTTCTTGCTTCATCAGTCACGTCTTTTTCATGAGTTTCATCTTATTACCAATGTTTTGTTTTAGTTGTATGACAAGCTCTTCCAAAATAAAGTAATTATACTGATCATGATGTTCTGGTTGTTGTTGTAGTAGTAGTGCCATACCAGAGCCCTGTTCTGGTCCTGCAGCAGYATGACCAGGAGAAAGCAGGCCTTAGTGAAGATGTTGCCTCCCTTGTCAGCCACCTTGTCTCCTGCTTCTCCCTGTAGATCTGCAGCAGATCCAGCAGCGTGTCCACAGAGTTCTCTACCTCATACACCGCCTTGATTGTCTTATCATACTGGTGGAGGGGGTGGGGGACACTCTTAGGGAAGGAAGGTAGCCACGAAGGCAGAGAAAGTTCATGTTTGGTAAAAATTGCTATGAAAAAAACATTTGACATTCTGAACATGGAAATAGTGAAAGTAATAACTTTAGGGTTGCTAAATCGGTGTAGTATAATGAATGCCAACGAAGTGTTTTGTGTTTTTTTTCTGGGGAAATGGGGGTTTCATTGTCTCTCTTTGAAATGTTTCCTGGGGCTATAATCTTGSGGAGAGTGAGTGAGATTGAGGCCGTAAACTACCAAATTAAATAAGGCCTGGCGTTTTTAGGAGGATATGCATAGAGACTGTATTATGTTCCTAAGCTCGCAGGTGAAATTTAGTAAGATGTGGCACATAAGTGGCAGGCAGTGTATTTAATGTTCAAATTCATAGGAAGTGATACCTAGGTGAGCATACGGTGCAGGTGTAGAGGGGGTATGTACGGGAGGGTGGGAGACTATTTCGGGGGATGGGGAGGAGCTGACGAGTTGATTTAGGAGTGTGTATATTCATCGTGGATCTGAGAGGAGGCAGAGAGGAGTACAAATTCAAAACTGTGCATCTCAACAATAAGCATGGTATTATATTAATGATATCATGGTACTAAATTTAGGATAGTGCAGTTAGATTCAAGAATTTAAGGCTTTCTGCCAATATAATATGTCTGTCCTGGGAAATCTTCTTGTTACGTTAAACTCATGAGTAATCGATTAGCACATTAGCTCAACCGTCCCTAGGGGTCCACAATCACTGAAGATGTTTTAAAAGTGCAAAAGAAATGGGTGGCGTTCAGTGGGAGAAGGCACCATCTGTCTTTTTTCCCGACCTGTCCACGGAACTGGAAAATGAAGAGAAAAAAAGTTTGGCAGCGGCGAAGAAACAACTACACTGAGAATATGTAGGCTTACAACTAAACTGTATCTGCCAGCGACCCTGGGCTCTTTGTATTGGATGGGAAGACAATTATGTTAAAAGACAACGTGGAGGCAGAGAGATTCTTGCTAGAGACGCAAGTTGTTTTTAGCCTAAGATAAAGAGGACGGGACAAGAATTAAAATTTAAAAAGTTTCTAATTAAATGTTGTTTACAATTACAAAATAGGTAGCCTATTGTTTTTGCGGCACTATGGTGAGTGTTGCTGAATAGTAGCTAAGCTTTAGTACGTTGTTCGGGCTCTAGATTGTAGGAATGCGATGAAGAACCATTCTCGGGGGCCATTCTCATCGGCAGTGTCGATGACTTTCAAATGGGTTCGTTCAATTTTGAATTCGTGCAGTAATTTTTCTGCCACAAAGATTATCCACGCCAGCCTCATCCCCTCTTTCAGATTAACCAATCTCACTACTTCTGTTCTGATGTTCTTCGACACGACACAATATGATGTCCACCAATATGTCACTTAATCTGTGATTCGCCATTACCTTCCCAACTGAGAGGGCATCCTCAATGTCAAAATCCATCCTCTCCTTGTATCCGCATCAAACTTTTTCCTTTAGCCCAGTAGTTTTTATCGTACAGCAGACGATCGGATGACAACACTCAACAAGTCTTATTCATCTTCCCCATTTCCTCAAATAATCCTTCAGATGTACCTATTTCTCGTGCTTACGTGTTTATCCATGTCTTGGTGGGGATTCAGGAGGACTTTCTGTTATGTTTGCTAGTCGATGCGTGGCCTTCTGTGAATACGCGTGTGAAGTTGGAGAAGGTTTTTAGCGTGTCGAACATTCCAATAACGGCACATTATTTAAACTGTACTTCAAATCATATTTTAACACAAAATGAAATGTAATGCTGTTTGCATTTCAATATTTACATGTGGGTTTTAGAGCTCGCTGAAGTCTGAATTTTTTCGGTGGTCCCACGTGACTCAAATGACCAGTATTTAAAGTCTTAACCATCATAACCATTACACTTGACCGCCTCAGTGGCGATTTTGCATGTAATCTTGGTGCGGCAAACTAGTGGCATGCCAGCAAAGCACTACAACACACAAACCATACATTCATTGCACTATAACAGATGACGAACGGTTCCACAACACTGTTAGGGCCTACTTAAAGCTGTCCAACAGCAGATATTTATTTTCAGCACCATGGAGGGAATCCTTACCACCGCTACACTTGGCTATCAGCAGAGCCTTGTCTGGAGCAAAACACATTCATTCAGCTCATTTACTGCATTTAAAAAAAAAAACATGGCTGACTTGCTTAAACAAATGTGGTTTCTACTGACAATTGGAATGTACAAACTATGGCATATGGGAACAACGATGGATAAGAAGCAATCCGAGTCAGGATGGTGTAGTCAATATAACTATTGTTCAGCACTTTTGAAATGTACAGCGACAGAATTCAGAACAAGGGCCGTTCTTCAAGTATTACACCAAGTCGAGAACAGTAGGATAATTAAAGAGGGCATATAAGCAGAAATATTTAATGATTACATTTCTCTAAAACAGGCTATAGGCTACATGTGCACCACCAAGTTAGAACAGTAGGCTAAGTTATGAGGGGAAAGGGACCAACTTATTAGGCTGAGGCACATGTGCTACTAACAGCTTACTATACAACATACACTTACTATTACTTTCTTGGCTACAGTATACATATTCCCTGGCACATTACATCATACATGTAGCAGCATACAATACATTTTAGAACTCACCTTGTTGTGATGTGCTCACTTGTAATTCTGAGTTGGATGACCGTTCAAAATAATTTCCAAGTTGAAGCTAGTGTTTTGTCCGAGTTCCCAGTTGACTTGACTCACTGAAGTCTGAGATTTCCCAGTTACAATTTTTCCAGTAGTTTTGAATGCGGCAGAAATCATGCTGGATTGACATCATGGCCTAATGTACTCAAATTTGAACCAATTGGATATCACGAAATTGGGGAGAAAAACAGGGTAAATAAATTTAAAAAAAGGATAAACATTCACATGCAAACAATGTACCATTTACATTTACATTTAAGTCATTTAGCTGACGCTCTTATCCAGAGCGACTTACAAATTGGAAAGTTCATACATATTCATCCTGGTCCCCCGTGGGGAATGAACCCACAACCCTGGCGTTGCAAGCGCCATGCTCTACACTGAGCCACACGGGACCACAAGGTACATAAGTTACGATCTTGTCTCATCGCTGCAAGTCCCCTAAGGACTCAACGAAGGTCGAGAGCCAAGCCACACTGCTTCTTACACATTGCTCGCTTAACCCCCGGAAGCCAGCCACACCAATGTGTCAGTGGAAACACTGTCAAAATGACGACCGAAGTCAGCTTGCAGGCGCCCGGCCTGGAGTCGCCAGAGCATGATGAGACAAGGAAATCACGGCCGGCTAAACCCTCCCTAATCCAGACGACGCTGGGCCAATTGTGCGCCATCCCATGGGTCTCCCAGACAAGGCCGGCTGTGACACAGCCTCGATCAAACCCGATGCTGCAGTCGCGCCTCAACACTCAATGTAAAATGTGCAATTTCCAACTTTGTTGTGTAATGTTTATGTCCAATGGCTGATGAGCACTGATACGTTTAATCTATAATTTCTCTTCATATGACAAGGATTGAAAAGGATTTGCCAGTAGATTGTCGACCTGATTCATTATTGATGACTTCTTGTCTAGCTTGCCTTGATCAGTCAAATCAAAGCTGCGGTAGATATGTGACTTGACATCATTTTATCTGTGGCCAATGACTTGAGCCTTCTTGGATGGGCACTTTCTAATGTAAGTCTATTGCAGCACCCAGGGGCTTAAATCTGTGAGATTAACAGAACTCTATGGCAGGCAAAAACCTGAGAAGTTCCACTTCCTGTTCGGATTTTTTCTGGGGTGCCATATTTTCAACCAAGCTCTTATTGAATATAAAGAGAGATATGGATGGGTTTTCACTTCCTACGGCTTCCACTAGATGTCAATAGAATTAGTCTGATGACTCTAATTTGAAGGTGATTCGAAGGAGACAGGAATGAGTAATCACTGCAATGAGGTGCCACGCATTGAACTGGCGCGTTCACGTGAGAGTGGAGCCTCGTTCTTCTCTCAATTGAGTCGATTTAATTCTCCGGTTGGAACGTTATTCAATATGTATGTTAACAACATTCTAAAGATTGATTCAGTACATCGTTTGACATGTTTCTACTGACTGTAACGGAACGTTTGGACATTTCGTCACGTTATAGTGGTCGCGCTTTGAGACTTTGGTTAGGGTTTTTGGTAAACAATTCGAAAGTAGCTAATTTGACATAAATAACAGACATGAACGAACAAATCAAGCATTTATTGTGGACCTGGGATTCCTAGGACTGCATTCTGATGAATTCATCAAAGGTAAGGAAACATTTATCATGTATTTTCTGGTTTCTGTTGAGTCCAACATGGTGGCTAATTTGGCTAATCATCTGAGCTCCGTCTCAGATTATTGCATGGTTTATATTCCGTAAAGTTTTTTGAAATCTGACACAGCGGTTTGCATTAAGGAGAGGTATATCTATAATTCTATGTGTTATTTTGTATTATCATTTATATTTATGTTGAGATTTCTGTTGAAAACGATGTGGCAATGCAAAGTCACTTGATGTTTTTGCAACTAGTGAATCTAACGCCTCAATGTAAACTCAGATTTTTTTATATAATTGAAACTTAATCAAACAAAACATGCATGTATGTGTAACATGAAGTCCTATGAGTGTCATCTGATAAAATAATCGAAGGTTAGTGATTAATTTTATCTTTATTCTGGTTTTTGTGAAAGCTATCTTTTAGCTGGAAAAAATGGCTGTGGTTATTGTGGTTTTGGGTGACCTAACATAATCGTTTGTAGTGCTTTCGCTGAAAAGCCTATTTGAATCGGACACTTTGGTGGGATTAACAACAAGATCACCTTTAAAATGATATAAGACACATGAATGTCTGAGGAATTTTAATTATGAGATTTCTGTTTTTTGAATTTGGCGCCCTGCACTTCGAACTGGCTGTTGTCATATCGATCCCGTTAACGGGACTGCAGCCATAAGAAGTTAAATTTTCGAGCTCTACCCATAGATTTTGCAGTGATGCAGTGTCCCCTGGTGACAGAAACTGAGCCAATCACGGCACAACTAGAGACCACAGATATGCACTGAGCTAGGCTGAACACCTGCATTTTGGAGCTCAAGAGCAAAAAGAGACCTATTTGCATGCGGATGTTCACACCAGCCTTCGCTTTGGCTCCCTCTTGTCCAGCTCAGGCGTTTGGTTTGCCAACTACTGCTGGCAAACGCCCTTCACTCATCACCCTGACTTGTCTCGTCATCATTACATCACACTGGTTCTAATCCCCACTCTATCACTGTATATATACTCCTGTCATGGTCTTTGTCGGTCATTGCAAATGTTACTTGTTTTTCTGAGAGGAATCTCTCCTACTATTTCTGAGCACTTTATATTTTGCACTTTGGGTTCGCCCTGTGCCTTTTTGTTTATGAAGATAATATTTTGAGCACAACAGCTTTTGGTTTCGTCCCGCTTTGATCTGTGGTGCTTAAATAAACTCAGTAGTTCTAAACCTGCGACTGCCTCCTGCCTACTCCTCTCTAACCAGCGCCAGCGGCTTTATTAACTCTGCCCCACCTGCTCTGAATGACACGTCGCCACTGGACCCCGTAGCCCTTTACACGTGTACCCATATACGCGTTGAAAACATCAGATTTGGACACTGAATAAGTGCCTAAATTGGAACGCGCGTAGCTGTACAGTAGCATGCTATAAATGCGTCAGAGCTCAGGCTCTGCGCTTCACAGCGATGTATGGGTTTTGACTGACAGCCATTCTGAATTGGGGCACTGCATGCAACAAGCATTCCGTTCCGCTAATTGGGCAACCTTTACACATTTCTTGTCTGAGTTAGGGAAATGCTGTAAATTAAGAGGACCTGAGGTGTTTTTAAAGATGAGACCCTGAGCATGGTAATAAATACTGGTTTAAATGCCATACAAGCAAGCCAAACAGCCGTTGTTTCCTTTTCATAAAACGTATGTTATATACAGTGTCAATATTTTCGATCGCTAGGTTTTGATGTACAGTTACAAGATGACATGGTGTATCTCCGGGTTGTTCTGAAACGAATGAGCCTGTTTGTCTATTGTGAAGAAAATCTTACTTAGAACACGTACCTCATTAATCCTTTCTATGCGCACCAAAATTACGATCCATTCTGTGTAATTGACTTTGAAAAGCCTAACACTAAGATCGTATTTTATTTTAGATCGTATCGAGCTAGTCATGTTGGCAATTAGATCAACTTTCAAATAAAGCCCATCTGACCCGGATTGCGTAAACAACAACAGTAATTGTGTGATAGCGGGATGCAGGGTTGTGTTCCAAACAAAACGAGGTGTGCTTGCTCTAGTTCATCAAAGGCAAAGCTACGAGAGTCAAAAATGAACTTTTTTGGTCATAAAAGTGCATTGAACTGTAATAACTTGTGAATACGTATATGACTTATGTATGTGTATACACCTTGGAGAAGTGTGTGGCCAATTGGAGACACCAGTTAGTCCTCTCATCAACCCTTGTCATTTCTTATCTTATGTTACATGATAAAAAATATTCCTGGAGAATGTGCGGTAGGTGCACCTACCCCACATTTTCCAGGAATATCTTATCATGTTACTGAATGTATCCAGATATTTTTTGAGTTTGTTAACAACAAATGTGGCAAAAAGTAAAGTAAATGTAAAATGCACATAAAATCAACAGTGTTTGGATTCAGTCTTGTTTCAGGTGAACTGCTGTGTCCTCGACTGTGGTCTAATAATTTTCCCGTAATCTCCAAACTGTTTTCTTGCTTCATCAGTCACGTCTTTTTCATGAGTTTCATCTTATTACCAATGTTTTGTTTTAGTTGTATGACAAGCTCTTCCAAAATAAGTAATTATACTGATCATGATGTTCTGGTTGTTGTTGTAGTAGTAGTGCCATACCAGAGCCCTGTTTCTGGTCCTGCACAGGATGACCAGGAGAAAGCAGGCCTTAGTGAAATGTTGCCTCCCTTGTCAGCCACCTTGTCTCCTGCCTTCTCCCTGTAGATCTGCAGCAGATCCAGCAGCGTGTACAGGTTTCTTACTCACTACACGCCTTGATTGTCTTATATACTGTGGGGGGGGTGGGGGACACTCTTAGGGAAGGAAGGTAGCCACGAAGGCAGAGAAAGTTCATGTTTGGTAAAAATTGCTATGAAAAAAACATTTGACATTCTGAACATGGAAATAGTGAAAGTAATAACTTTAGGTTTGCTAAATCGGTGTAGTATAATGAATGCCAACGAAGTGTTTTGTTTTTTTTCTGGGGAAATGGGGGTTTTCATTGTCTCTCTTTGAAAATGTTTCCTGGGGCTATAATTTGGGGAGAGTGAGTGAGATTGAGGCCGTAAACTACAAATTAAATAAGGCTGGCGTTTTTTGTTTTTTTTTACCTTAAGGTTTGCAAATACCCACACAACACATTTGGTTTGACTATTTGTTGGTATTTAAAATACTATGTTTGATTTATGTTGTCTATGTCCTTTGCGTTTAGTGAGTTTTCCATTTTGTCTTAGTGCCAAGTATCTTAAAGGGGCACGCACACACATGGAATTTTCGGAGTTTTAATTAAACACGTAAATTTCTTTTGATAAAGGAATGTACTGTGTGGTGGCATATTTCTGCTTTACCAAATGAGAAGTTACAAACTACACACCAGTCAGAGTTATACTTAAAACTACATCTTTAATAATAATAAGCTTTGCAATAGCATTTGACTTTCAACAATTCACTATTTCTAATGAACGTTGAGAAGTACCACCAGAAAAGTACCAAGATCTTTTATAGTCAAGATACACCCTCTCAATTTACACTGACGAACCACATATCTTAGGAACAGTTCACAAAGATTAAGATTTGTATGAAAGATATCTAATAAAACATAGCAGAAAGTTACTGCTGTGTGCAAAGTTC
>NC_036853.1:37690326-37692941 GCF_002910315.2 Salvelinus sp. IW2-2015 | reverse complement strand
TGTTTTGTTTTTACCTTAAGGTTTGCAAATACCCACACAACACATTTGGTTTGACTATTTGTTGGTATTTAAAATACTATGTTGATTTATGTGTTCTATGTCCTTTGCGTTTATGAGTTTTCCATTTTGTCTTAGTGCCAAGTATCTTAAAGGGGCACGCACACACATGGAATTTTCGGAGTTTTAATTAAACACGTAAATTTCTTTTGATAAAGGAATGTACTGTGTGGTGGCATATTTCTGCTTTACCAAATGAGGATAGTTACAAACTACACACCAGTCAGAGTTATACTTACTACATCTTTAATAATAATAAGCTTTGCAATAGCATTTGACTTTCAACAATTCACTATTTCTAATGAACCGTTGAGAAGTACCACCAGAAAAGTACCAAGATCTTTTATAGTCAAGACACCCCTCTCAATTTACACTGACGAACCACATATCTTAGGAACAGTTCACAAAGATTAAGATTTGTATGAAAGATATCTATAAACATAGCAGAAAGTTACTGCTGTGTCAACAGTTCTCATTGTAAAGACCAGTGTCTGGCCCCCTTACTCAAAAGGGATCCGTCTCTCCCTGGTACGGCATAGAACAGAACCATTAGCTCATGTTCTCTGGAATGCTCTTTAGGTTTTATCACCCAAAGACATCGTAAATCTCCTCTGTCAGTGCTATCTTCATAGAGACCAATCCTCAGTGGAACACACACACAATACTCTATTCTGTCGAATAAAACAACCATTATAATGCAATAAAAGCATTAACATAATCTTGCAATGTTCCACGACAACTGGAAACCTGGGATTCAACATGCATGACAATCTCTCTCGGTTTCATTGTAAAGACCAGTGTCTGGCCCCCTTACTTCAAAAGGGATCCGTCTCTCCCTGGTACGGCATAGAACAGAACCATTAGCTCATGTTCTCTGGAATGCTCTTTAGGTTTTATCACCCAAAGACATCGTAAATCTCCTCTGTCAGTGCTATCTCATAGAGACCAAGTGGACCTCAGTGGAACACACATACAATACTCTATTCTGTCGAATAAAACAACCATTATAATGCAATAAAAGCATTATAACATAATCTTGCAATGTTCCACGACAACTGGAAACCTGGGATTCAACATGCATGACATTTTTTACTGTTTTTCATTAATTTGTCTAATATAGTAAGAAACACTACTTTGAAGGGTTTGTATGACCTCTGACCTCTGTCATGACTTTCCATTGTGGTTTGATTACCCTTATTGCAAAGCCATTTGGATGATGAATTTAAGGTAATTTGTAATACTGATTTCAAGGTCATTTGTAATATTGATAATTATGATGAAGTTTATAGTTCTTAGCCATATTTGTGATTTGGACCAATGTGGGGGAGAGGTCATTGCCTTTGACTAAGGGTAGGCTGTCTAAGTCTATTTTCCTATGACCTTATGGGTACAATTATTTTTCTTTATGGAGTTCTTCAGAGTAGTGATTTTAATTGGATCTTGTTATTTGAAATGTTGTTTTATTTTTTTCTCCAGTAGTAGTGTTTTTTCTTTTTTACACATTACTCACATGGAGAGTTATGTGTKAAAAATGGGGGAGGGTACAYTCCAATCAGGTTTTGGATTGAAGTTTACACACCTTGAGTGATYTGTAGGAGTGTATGGAGTGATATGTGAAGGAGTGTATTGTTGTGCTTGTTCTGTTCTATTCCCGATGGGTTATAGGTCTAACTTCCTGATCCTGTGGCTCTGCGATGAAGTTGACAGTGTGATGGGGAGTATAAGCCAATTTGAAAGAATACTGTCAACAGAATGTGTTATTCTCTTTGACATATGTTTAGACATTTGTATTAAGAATAATTGTTAAAAGTAATAATTTGTCATATAGTTAATGAACTGAACTAAACTGTTGTTCTGATCTGTACTCTTGAGGTTATCATGAAAAGTGACATCAGACGGRATCTTAATGCATGGAAGAGATAATTGGACTGAACAGTGTGTGTACCTCAAACCCCCCTCTAACTGGCTGAAGAAGAGCGACAAAGGCGTTCAGTACGGCCCTGTCCGCACCACTTCTACCGAGAGAAATGAGTCCGAGCCAGCAACTGGTGTACAGCATCCAATCTAAGCTATTATGGCCAAGACAAGCATCATGACTTCCACTATATAAAGGCAATCCCTAATAATCAAATTAGATTAGATCAGTTTCACTCTCCAGATCAAGAGTTCACCCTCTCCATTCCACGCAATGGGCAAATGCTGATAATTCAACAATCTCAGTTCACAACAACAATCAAAACAATCCAATCCCTAATAACATGAATTGCTTCACTTCAGTATCTTTAACATACTAAACTCAAATCAATCCCTTCAGGTTTTAAAAATTCATTATCAGTTTCAGTTAACCTTTTTAAATTCACATGAATATGTAATGTCCCAATTTCAATGTCTCACCTGCGAGCCGCCATCACTCTACCACCCATTATTGTCTTGTCCATTCTGTCAACCAGGTATTACCAGCGACATCAAGAAGACAGTTTATGTCTCCCCAGTGCTCACTCCACGTGGACTCCTCGTTTTCACACTCCTTAGACAAAGACATGAGAAAATGCAGCTTG
>NC_036853.1:37689821-37690301 GCF_002910315.2 Salvelinus sp. IW2-2015 | reverse complement strand
AAACTCCATTGTTGCATGCACTGCATTATGCATTAAATATGTGCTTTTCACTGTCTATGAAGATATAGCTTTGAATCTCATAAACTGTATGCATGTTTGTTTTTCTTCATGGGTTCTTGCAGGTCTATCATGACCTTACCAGACAAATTGRTAGAGTGCTTAGAAAACGTGTTGGAGGTTGAAATGGGAGACAGTYCTAAGTTTCTTTGAAGGAGGCTGAGCCAGTGRTATAGCAGCTGGTCACATGCAGGAACCCCATGCAATGAGTTATTGTTTTTATGCTTCTTGGTTTATGTAGAATATATGCATTTTCTACATGTGAATGAATGTTCTTAAATCTTGTACTTTTCTTTTAAATTGAGCGTATTCTCAAAATGGGGGATTATGGTGGCAAAATTGCAAGATTATGTTATAATACTTTTATTGCATCAAATGGTTGTTTTAATCAACGTAATATAGTATTAACTATTGTGTGTGTGT
>NC_036853.1:37689252-37689644 GCF_002910315.2 Salvelinus sp. IW2-2015 | reverse complement strand
AATGAAAACTGTTGACACAGCAGATACTGTCTGCTATGTATTATAGGTATATTTCATACAGATCTTAACCTTGTGACCCATTCTATATATCTGTTGTTCATCATGTAGGTTGAAAGGAGTGTATCTTGGCTATAAAATACCTTAGTACTTTTGTCTCGGCGCTCTCAACGAATCATTTGACCGTGAATCGTCGACCAGCCAACACTATCATAGAGCACTCAATCGATTCATTTTATAAGTGTGCGTTGTATTGACCTGCTCCATTATTAATAAGTGATTAAAGATTTAGTTTAAGTATAACTCTGACTTGTGTGATAAGTTTGTCTCTCCTCATTTGATAGTAAAGAAATGAACCACTACAACCTTTAAACTGGTCAACATTCACAAAGCCA
>NC_036853.1:37657414-37685186 GCF_002910315.2 Salvelinus sp. IW2-2015 | reverse complement strand
TACTGGGTTGACGAATGGACAAGACATAATGGGTGGTAGAGGTGATGGCGGTCAGGTGAGACATTGAAAATTGGGACATTACCATATAATCGTGATTAAAAAGGTTAAACTGAAACTGAATGATTTTTAAAACTGAAGGATTGTATTTGAGTTTAGTAATGTTATAAGAACTGAGTGAAGCAATTCATGTATTAGGATTGATTGTTTTGATTGTTGTTGTGAACTAGAGATGTTGACACTTATCAGCATGCCATGGTGATGGAGGAGGTGAACTCTTGATCTGGAGAGTGAAACTGATCCTAATCTATTTGATCTATTAGGCATTGCTTTAAATTAGTGGAATCATGATGCTTGTCTTGGGCCATGTTCATTAGGCACCAATGGAATACATTTAACTTTAACTTGGAGTCACAACATGGTTTTGTCCAACAAGATATGCTAATTTTAGTTTCTGGGATGGAAATAGTTATTTCCACCATGCTGATCCATTGGAATGTGACAGATAACTAAAGCTTATTTTATTAAACTCCATTGTTGCATGCACTGCATTATGCATTAAATATGTGCTTTTCACTGTCTATGAAGATATAGCTTTGAATCTCATAAACTGTATGCTGTTTGTTTTTCTTCATGGGCTCTTGCAGGTCTATCATGACCTTACCAGACAAATTGCTAGAGTGCTTAGAAAACGTGTTGGAGGTTGAAATGGGAGACAGTGCTAAGTTTTTTGAAGGAGGCTGAGCCAGTGCTATAGCAGCTGGTCACATGCAGGAACCCCATGCAATGAGTATTGTTTTTATGCTTCTTGGTTTATGTAGAATATATGCATTTTCTACATGTGAATGAATGTTCTAAATCTTGTACTTTTCTTTTAAATTGAGAGTATTCTCAAAATGGGGATTATGGTGGCAAAATTGCAAGATTATGTTAATACTTTTATTGGCATCAAATGGTTGTTTTAATCAACTAATTATGTATTAACTATTGTGTGTGTGTGTGTGTGTTTCTACTGAGGAATGGGCCTCTGGGAGATAACACCGACAGGAATTTATGATGTCTTTTGGATGATAAAACCTAAAGAGCATTCAAGAGCATGGGTTAATGTTTCTGTTCTATGCCGTACCAGGGAGAGATGGTTCCAGTTTTGGAGTCGGAGGGCCAGACACTGGTCTATAAAATGAAAACTGTTGACACAGCAGATACTGTCTGCTATGTATTATAGGTATATTTCATACAGATCTTAACCTTGTGACCCATTCATTATATCTGTTGTTCATCATGTAGGTTGAAAGGAGTGTATCTTGGCTATATAAATACTTTAGTACTTTTGTCCTCGGCGCTCCCAACGAATCATTTGACCGTGAATCGTCGACCACCAACACTATCATAGAGGCACTCAATCGATTCATTTTATAAGTGTGCGTTGTATTGACCTGCTCCATTATTAATAAGTGATTAAAGATTTAGTTTAAGTATAACTCTGACTTGTGTGATAAGTTTGTCTCTCCTCATTTGATAGTAAAGAAATGAACCACTACTAACCTTTAAACTGGTCAACTATCACAAAGCCATGGGCCAGATAGATTACCAGGACATGTACTCAAAGCAAGCATGGACCAACTAGCAAGTGTCTTCACTGACATTTTCAACCTCTCCCTGACTGAGTTTGTAATGCCGAACATGTTTTCAAGCAGACCACCATAATCCCTGTGCCCAAAGAAGCAAAAGGTAACCTGCCCAAAATTACCCCGCCCCGTAGCACTCACGTCCGTAGCCATGAAGTGCTTTGAAAGGCTGGTCATGGCTCGCACACCAGCATCCTGCCGGATACCCTAGACCACTCCAAATTGCATACCACCCCAACAGAGCCACAGATGACGCAATCCAATCGCACTCCACACTGCCCTTTCCCACCTGGACAAAAAGGAACACCTATGTGAGAATGCTGTTCATTGACTACAGCTCAACGTTCAACACAATAGTGCCCACAAAGCTCATCACTAATCTAAGGACCCTGGACTAAACACCGTCCCTCTGCAACTGGATCCTGGACTTGGTAAGAGTAGGTAACAACATGTCTGCCATGCTGATCCTCAACACTGGGGTCCTCAGGGGTGTGTATTTAGTCCCCTCCTGTACTCCCTGTTCACCAACGACTGCGTGGCCAAACACAACTCCAACACCATCATTAAGTTTGATGATGACACAACAGTGGTAGGCTGATCACTGACAACAATGAGACAGCCTATAGGGAGGAGGTCAGAAAACAGGCATTGTGGTGCAGGACAACAACCTCTCCCCAATGTGAGCAAGACAAAGGAGTTATTCTGGACTACAGGAAAAGGGTGTGCCGAACAGCCCCCATTAACATCAACGGGGCTGTAGTGGAGCGGGTCAAGAGTTTCAAGTTCCTTGGTGTCCACATCACCAAACGATCTATCATGGTCCAAACACACCAAGACAGTCGTGAAGAGAGCACAACAAAACCGAAAACCTTTTCCCCCTCAGGAGACTGAAAGGATTTGGCATGGGTCCCCAGATCCTCAAAAAGTTATACAGTTGCACCATCGAGAGCATCCTGACGGGTTGCATCACCGCCTGGTTTGGCAACTGCTCTGCATCTGACCGTAAGGCGCTACAGAGGGTAGTGCGTACGGCCCAGTACATCACTGGGGCCAAGCTTCCTGCAATCCAGGACCTATATAATAGGTGGTGTCAGAGGAAAGCCCATAAAATTGTCAGAGACTCCAGTCACCCAGGTCATAGACTGTTCTATGCTACCGCACGGCAAGCGGTACCGGAGCGCCAAGTCTAGGACCAAAAGTCTCCTTAACAGCTTCTACCCCCAAGCCATAAGACAAGACTGCTGAACAATTAATCAAATTGCCACCGGACTATTACTTTGACCCCCCCCCTCCATTTGGTCTGTGCACTGCTGCTACTCGCTGCTTATTATCTATGCATTGTCACTTCACCCCTACCTACATGTGTTTTGGAAATATTGGTCAAAATTTTCACAGATACCGGAACTCGTGATTTCAAATAGACTTTAATACAAAAGTAACAGAAGCCGAGCAATTCRAACTGACCTCTCCAGTATCAGCACTCTGCTTTTATACAGTTTGGCCCTTACATAACATACATGGTCACTCCTCTCTTTGTAAATGATTAACACCCCTTGGCATTTCGRCACTATTATCTTCCTGTCTCGCTTCTGACTTATTTATGCTCGTTTTAGATTATATTGGTGGCGTCACCATAGTGCTAATACAAAAAAGAATACATGTATTGCATATATGTTCCCAAGATAAGTGTATGTCTAATATTAGTTGATTAGTACAAAGATATATTKTTATTACAGATACATGGCTTGTGGTGRCTATATTAATTAAGGTACACATTTTCTGCGTACGTTCTGTTTTTACATGTCTTGTGATTTACTCCATGTTGATCCAGCTCTGTACATTCACCTGGGCTCAGCCTTTATTCTGCTTACACATGTCTACTTATTAACCCAATGTTGATTCTGCTCACTACTTCTGGGAGAACAGTCTAGGTACTGGAAACTCCCCATAGTACAGGAAATTCTCCAACATGTACAAATTACCTCTAACCTGTACCCTCCTTCACTAACTCGGTAACGGTACCCCCTGTATATAACCTCGTTATGTTATTGTGTATTTTTTTTATTTTTTTACATTAGTATATTTGGTAAATATTTTTTTAACTCTTCTTGAACTGTATTGTTGGTTAATACAAAGTGTTATATTTGGGGCAAATCCAATTCAACACATTACTGAGTACCACTCTCGATATTTTCAAGCATAGTGGTGACTGCATCATGTTATGGGTATGCTTGTAATCATTAAGGACTGGGGAGTTTCTCAAGATAAAAAATAAACAATGGCGCTAAGCACAGGCAAAWTCCTATAGGAAAACCTGATTCAGTCTGCTTTCCACCAGATACTGGTAGATGAATTCTCCATTCAGCAGGACAATAACTTAAAACACAAGGCCAAATCTACACTGGATTTGCTTACCAAGAAGACAGTGAATGTTCTTGAGTGGCCGAGTTAAATCTGCTTGAAAATCTATCACAATAATTGAAAATGTTTGTCTGGCAATTATCAACAACCAATTTAACAGAGGTTGAAGAATAAAATATGATAGAATTAGCAAATATTGTAAAATACAGGTGTGCAAAGACTGTAATCACTGCCAAAGATGATTCTAACATGTATTGACTTATGTAAATAAGATATTTCTGTATTTTCAATACATGTTTTCGCTTTGTCATTATGGGGTATTGTGTGTACTGTTAGATGGGTGAGAAAAATATATATTTAACCTTTTCACAAGCGAGTTCCAAATATCTCTAATGGACGCTCCAGCGTGAGTTGTTTTAAGCACGTGATGTCAAAATGCACTCTCCTCATTAATTCACATAGAAGTAGGCCATTTCAGCGTTGCGGGTAATTTATGTTTGAGGCTTTACTGAGCCAGATAAACTTCTCCCTTCCAGGAGAACCCACCACACTTCACTCATGTTTGTGCAGATCAAGTAAATTTTCAACACCTTGTGAAGATGCTGGAGGAAACAGGTACAAAAGTATCTATATCCACAGTAAAACGAGTCCTATATCGACATAACCTGAAAGGCCGCGCAACAAGGAAGAAGCCACTGCTCCAAAACCACCATAAAAAGACTACGGTTTGCAACTGCACATGGGGACAAAGATCATACTTTTTGGAGAAATGTCCTCTGGTCTGATAAAACAAAAATAGAACTGTTTGGCCATAATGACCATCGTCATGTTGCTGGGGTGGCAGCATCATGTTGTGGGGGTGCTTTGCTGCTGGAGGGACTGGTGCACTTCACAAAATAGATGGCATCATGAGGTAAGAAAATTATGTGGATATATTGAAGCAACATCTCAAGACATCAGACAGGAAGTTAAAGCTTGGTCCCAAATGGGTCTTCCAAATGGACAATGACCCCAAGCATACTTCCAAAGTTGTGGCAAAATGGCTTAAGGACAACAAAGTCAAGGTATTGCACTYACCTCAAGCCTATAGAAAATGTGTGGGCAGAACTGAAAAAGCGTGTGTGTGCAAGGAGGCCTACAAACCCGACTCAGTTACACCAGCTCTGTCAGGACGAATGGGCCAAAATTCACCCAACTTATTGTGGGCAGCTTGTGGAAGGCTACCCGAAACGTTTGACCGAAGTTAAACAATGAATTAAGGATTACATGTCAGGAATTGTGAACAACTGAGTTTAAATGTATTTGGCTAAGGTGTATGTAAACTTCCGACTTCAACTGTACTATGTTCTTACAAAAAKGTTTTTATAATCTCTATCAAGCCAATATTGAAGACAATCAAATGCTTCTCAAAGATGCTCTCTGATGGTCTAACTAGCGTTWATGGTCAAAATGGCTGACAAATAAATAACGTACAATAGAATTCTGCAGCAGCCCGCAAGGTGTGCTGCAGTCCTAGCTCACTATTTGATAGGCCGAGGTTCTAACAAATACCCAACAACCGACTTTATTGTAGAGCTGGCTGAATATGTTTTTACATAACTATTTAAGGTTTGATGATGAATACTACCTCCACAAATGTAACATCGATGCGCTACACATTCGCTCCAAGCTATGCTAGCCAATATGTGGGAAATTTTGAAGAACGTTTTGTTTTAACAAWGAAAATGACAGGAGGACAGCTTCATCCCTGAGCCATTAGAGGACTTCCAAGAACCCTATTTTCAGACTGCACCATATATGCCACTTGTTGTGGAAATTCCAGTACTGAGAGAGACTTGGACAATTACTCAAACAACCATTTTTATTTAACATCGATTAATTATTGCAATAAGAAAAGCGTCAACTCCACACTCCAAAGTGTGTTGCCGAGTGCTTAACTGATAATGAAAAAACAGAGATCTTATATAGGCCCTAAAAAATGCTTAGTCAGTCATTTATACCCTTCCTACAAGTCACCTTGGTCCATCTCCTGGTTATCTGCACGGGATGTTGTTTTACTTACAACTCGGCTTAGTTTCCAAGATGCCAGTAAGATGAGACAATGAGGCATTGTTCTAAAAACTCTTCCAGACTCTATCTCGGGTCACACTCACCACATCTTGTCTTTGGAATGCCAGCTTTTAGGTTTTTATCACCAAGTCATTGTCAGCTCAAGCTATCACGAGCAAAACCCATTGGCGTGTTTTATCATTGGACCCAGCTTTGCCAGCTGAATTTAAGAACCCACCACTTGTTGTATATAGGAAAGGTCCCAATTTACGTGACAAATTGGTCCATGCCAACTGTCAGCCACTAAAGCAAATGATCCTGGCTCTTTTATACGCTCTTCCGAATGGTAGCTATAAATGCAGAGGTTGCGCACAGTGCAACAATATGATGAAGTGTGAATATTTCTGCCACCCACATACAGGAAAACAGTTCCATATAAATTACATTATTACGTGCTCCACCACCCATGTTACCTACATGATTAAATGTCCATGTGGGCTGTGTTATGTAGGTAAAACCTCTCGTTCTCGCAAACAGAGAATTAGTGAACATAAAAGTTAAATCAGGAGAAACGACAGGCATTATCCAGTCAGTACATTTTAATGACCAAAAACATGACATTTCTACTTTTTCGATTTTGTGGCATAGAGAAAGTCAAGATATCATACAGGGGAGGTGGTTTAAATAATACTCTGCACAAAAGAGAATGTTTTGGGATTTTCACCCTTCAGACATTATTCCCAACAAGTCTTAATGATGAAATGCCCATGTATGTTATGTTGTAAATGTGAACATGAATTAATGCAACCACTTCAGATTACTCTCACATTTTTTCTTGCATTGTACCCAATGGTATATGAAAAATTACTTGATAGGTCGATGTCATCATTGTGGTTTTACAGACGTGTTTAATACCGTGTTGACCTGACTAGATCATAAAGGAACAATAGTCCAGACTGAGGATTGAGTTTACAAATTCACGGTTTATTAATTCAACACTACTGTTTGGCCATAGCCCTTGCCAAATAAATGGAGGATACCCGTAGAAAACAACCGTGACCATCTCTTGTGAAGACCGGATGTAAGAGAGAGAACAATGGCTAAACATGGCCTTAAACTTGCGATGCCCCCACCGCTCCACCAACCACCAGGATGCATTCCAGGCATTCCCGRGGTTGGCAGATAGCAGGTTGATTGGCATGTCGGACCCCGCAAACACTGGGTACTGGTAAGTACAACAAAACCAACGAATAGCATAACACATAGCTGTCTGTGCGGGTTACTACAATAAGTTTTATGTAGACACTTGATTAGAATACTTATGAAATGCATATTGTTATATTTGGTATCACTTGCTTATTTTCCCTTGACTCCAACCCCATTCGATGCATTGAACGGATGTGGYTGGAGCAATGTGGGTGCAAATTATAAACGCTCACAAAAGCTCTAATGAAGGCCTTGAGGCTAATACGTAKAGCTTAATAAAGAGCAGTGTGGGGGTTTCTTGTTTTTTCTCATCTTATTCAACTGTTACCTTGCACCTGCAACAAAGATAGCTCAGATGTTCTTATGCTTATCCTTGAAAAATGCCAAAGGTCTGAAATAGACACCAAAGTCGACATACTGTACAAATAACTATCTATTCTAAGTAAAACCAAAGGATTTTGTGGTCTATTGCTCTTCTGACTAGCTAAGACAGAGAAAGGGGATGTAAGAAGCTCATGGATTGGACACAGAAGGTCTCCGATTGCGCCGGTGAACGTTAGCTGACAGTGTCTACTAGAAATAACTTGCTGCAGGAATTTGTAGTCTTGCTGATGTCTTCTCTGTTGCTAATTAGCAATTCAATTTATTTTTTGTAAATTTATGCGAATGTATTGATAAAACTCACCTTGTCCGAGAGAGAATTACATGGTTATCAAAARGTTACTCCAGGGTAAGCCTACATAAAACACAGACCTTATATGAAGTAGTCGTAAAAACCCAGACACAAAAATGAATGGTGAAAAACGATTGGAACCATTCCCGGGTTTTACCCCTAGGTTGTATGGGTATTATGATGCGTCTATTGTGCCAGACTATAGAACAATTAGGCAATGTATAGCCTATGAATATATGTAGCTACCTAGCAAACATGACACACCATGACCTAAGCCCAATAGATACGTAAATACTAATTACTGTCATCTCCATTTTGGTGGGTAGTTAGCTGGTTGTCTGTATGGCTAACTAGTGAAAGTGACAGCTGAGATTGACACTTTGCAAGTGCACCCCAAATTTACTGCCACACACAACTTTTCTTGCCTGGGAGACTAACTAGCTACATCTAGCTAGCTGCTATAGCAAGCYGCTTGGTCCGTTTCCATATGAATTACATTGGTAGAACCAAGATAAAACAACCAACTAGTTAGCTGACTAGCATTGCCCTACACCCGTAATAACATCTGATGAATATGTATATGTGACCAATAAAAATGTATTTGGTTTTAATTTGACTATTTACTGCTAAACACTGCAACTATTTCCATGAGACAGAGAACAATCATTCAAGCTCCTGTTCCAACGCTGATGGATTTGCTATTCCCCAAGTTTCACAGCATCAAACAAGACCACCAAACATATATCTGCTGTTTCCTTATTTCACTCACCTCAACATCATCGCTTTCAGAGTGCAAGGACGTGTCCGAATCCCTGTCATTAACCAAAATAGATACAGCCTCTTTCACAGTGAAAAGTTGTGGCCGCTTCGGAGCTGTCATTTTTAGTAATTAAGTGATTTTTACTTTTAAAAGCGAAATGACAGCGTACCGTGTTTCCGGTTTCTGGTTGATGACATCAGCCATGTGAATACGATTTAATTTTGAGATATTGACACAGATATTATTTTTTGAAAAGTAAGGCCGTTCGCGGCCACTATAGTAATTTAAAGGAAGGCCGCTGACGGTCGCCATAGGTTCTAAAGGGTTAATTCCTAGGTGAGAGAGAGAGAGAGGCCTGTCATGTGGTCGAGTAACCCCTGTAATAAGTCTTCATTACTTGCTGCTGAGAGGGAATGAAATGATTTCTGTGTCTGATTCTCTTGCGGTACTTAATAACMTTGCACATGAATCATGTATTGGATGCCTCACATGGGGCTGAAAGGAAGACTTGTCACTTACCTCAGCCACAAAACTTTATCACTCTGGCATCACACCAATACTACATTGTATACTGTACTGTTTTAAATGCTAAATGACTGGAATGTGATAGGGTTTTTACTAAATCTATGACACTATAGTAATATGTATTCTCTATAACCTTTCTTTGGCATACAGTTTTATATGTAAATTTGCACAGGATTATGATGATGTATTTAAGCAAACACAGTAAGTGTTTACAAACAGTTTATCAACTCCTGACACGTCCACCACCGCCCACCCTCCTGAAAGGTATTATTACATTTACACCTGAAGCGATCCATGTGTCAGAACAAGTCCTGAGGTATAATTCTGTCAGCGTAATTCAACAGTAATCCTGCTACATTTCCTTCTGATTTCACACAACTGGGAGATAACCAGATTATCTGCGGAATCAAACACTTCTTCTGATAATACACTTTGAATGCCTTGAATAAGACGTTGAGGGATTTTTGAYCAAGAGAACGACAAAGCTCTAAATTACATCACAAAATGGTGCCGCACGCTCCATGCTAGATCTCAGTCTATAGGGAGTCACTGTATGGGCTTGTCACAAAATGGAGTCATCTCGCTGACGCCATCACTAATAGTTGAAGCTTGGAGCAAGCTCAGCAGCAAACTGGAGCGAACCAGTGTATGTAAACACTAGAATGCCATAGGCCAACAGTCATTGACATTTGATTTGTAATTAAAATAATCTGCCATTTTGTCTTGGCCCCTTAAGGTAGTAATGTGTGAATAGGTGTGAATAAAACAGGTAAACAACCTAAATACTTTTCTGTTTGTGATATATAAAAAAAAAAATCTGACAACTGAGCAATTTAAAATAGGCATGTTTAGGAAAATATTAGCATTTTAACTTGCTCAGTTGTCAGAAWTTTTTTAATCACAATATTACAATTTTGGGAGCATACAGGAAACATTACGTTTGTTGAAAAGAGGAAAGGGAGATCTACATTCCAAACCTCCAACTGGTCAAAAACTGGTTGAATCAATGTTGTTTCCACGTCATTTCAACCCAAAAATGTTATTTGACGATGTTGAATGAATGTGGAAAACTGATTAGATTAGCAAGGGAATTTTATATTTTTTAAACCTAACTTAACCTAAATCCAATGACAGGGTGCCATTTTTGGTTGATTTCACATTGAATGTAAAATGTAAATCAAAGCTACAGTAGACGTTGAACTGACGTCTGTGCCCAGTGGGATATTTCTGAGTTGCTAAGTCAAGCCATGTGGTAAATTGCATCTTTATTATGATTGGGGGGGATGGTTGTCACATGGAATGTGGGGTTGGCTGTCACTATCAACTCCATTATAACCATATTGTTTGCTATAAAGAACTCCCTTCCCAGTTAACACGAACACCTTTGGCCAACATATCAAAATGTGTTAGGAATATGTAGTGTGGAGAGTGTTTGGAGTGGGAGATGTTGCCGACACATTAGGATAGAATGTCGATGCCTGACCGACTTATAAACGACGTAGAACTGTAAAAATTAGAATGTAGTTATTCTACATACATCTGCAATCTATAAACTGCATCTTCCTGATTCATCATGTATACATCTGTTGGGCAGAGGTATCTGTGCTATCTGAGTTTGTTGCTTCTCTCTCTCACACACATTCTTTCTGTCACACACCCACACAAACTCAAATGTAATATGTAATATGTTGTAATATGTAATATGTTGTTTTCAAGGCATAAAATGCTGAATTTTGTAAGGAATATCGTTAAATCAAAGAAAGGCTTGGCTATTTCTAAGACTTTATGCTATATCACTTCATTTCCTGTTACAATGGAATAAGCTACTAGCAAACATTGTGACAACCAACCCCATACCGTGTGACAACCAACCCTTCGATGGGGCTGGTTGTCACAAGTGGACAGAGTGTGTTTGATGGCTTATGACCTATGTCATGTTTATGTAGGGTTCATAAATGTGGCATAACTGACAATCACCAATGTCAAATGTGACATATGATATAAACGTGCTTTATAAAGGGTGAGATGTTGTGCTGAAGGATGGCATACGCTCTAAAGTGATTACACCTAATATCGTTCCCAGACACTTCCGCCCAACTGCACGGAAGGTCTTGTGGACCAACACATCAAACTTGGCCTTCATTAGTTAGGGTTATGCTTAAAATCAAATCTTAAGTAGGTAAATTGTGGAAATGAGCAGGGTTCAGCAATAATGATGACCRTTTGACTTTGTTAATGTGTGAAAGTTAAATATTTCTAAAAAATATATTTTGAATTTCGCGCCCTGCACTTGAGCTGGCTGTTGTCATAAGTGTACCGACGTCGGGCTTGCAGCCCAAAGAAGTTTAAGTAGTGACGATGACAAATTCTTTACTCAGTAAGGTCAATCCTACTAAGGCCAACTTTGAATGGTTGATATCCCAGGGTTATATGTGCCGTGTGTGCAATATCCTGGGGATGACGTTACACCAATAAACACTTACCTCGATGAAAACCTCCAACCTAAAGAAATTGAAAGTGTTCTGTAACCAAGTTACATGTTCCTCAGTACACAAACATGCGGACAACAAAAATGAAACATACCGCGTGAAGCTGGGCCCAGTCAGGTCTTTGACACATTCACCCACTTCCCCGCTGAAAGATCAGCAACAAAATGTTGGCACCATTGTAACATGTTGTAACACGTTGTAATCAAGCCCTGGTCTCCAGCATGAGAACAGAAGAGGAATACCTGGTGAGGTAGTCTCAGTTTGGAATACTCCAAATCATCTTGGTTCTGGCACACAAACACAAGTTTAGCAGGTCCATTTAAAATCCTCTTACACCCTACACTAACCTGTGAATCATGAGAGAACCTTCATAAATCAGCAGAACTTTAAGAACCATATTTATTTACACTATGTAGTGTCCTGTAATACTTAGTTGGAACATTTATGATATTTCAATTTTCTTATTTTGCTGTTGGTGATCAATCAAGTCTCTGCCAGAACGGGTCTCTTTCTGAACGCTATGGCTGTATTGTGTCCCAAGGCTTGAAGCATACATCAACGATAGCATAACAAATCCTCCGTCGCGTCATGCCATTGTTTTTTTTWAAGTGCGGAAAGAAAYCACTAAACAGTTATAGGTCCACCACTCCTCTTGAAGTATAGGCTATCCAAAGCATTTAAACACAAGCACAACCAAGCTGAATTCCAATAAGTTATACTTAAACTCAAAATGGGTCTCCAGTAGATTATTAACTTCTCTAGGGTAGGACGCAGCATTTTCACGTTTGGATGAAAAGCATACCAAAATTCAACTGCCAGCTACTCATCCCCAGGAGATAAGATATGCATATTATTAGTATATTTGGATAGAAAACACTCTGACGTTTCTAAAACTGTTTGAATKATGTCTGTGAGTATCACAGAACTTATGTAGCAGGCAAAACCCCGAGGACAAACCATTCAGATTTTTCTTTTGAGGTCACTCTCTTTTCAATGAGGTTTCATTGGGAAACCAGATTTCTAAGGGACCTGCTTGCAGTTCCTACCGCTTCCACTGGATGTCAACAGTCTTGAGAAATTGGTTGAGGTTATTCCTTTGTGTAATGAAGAAGTACGGCCATCTTGAAGGAAAGTCACTCGAAGTGTCCCGTTTGTTAGAGGTGCGAGACCAGAAAGCTAGCTATAGTTGGTTTTAATCCTGTATTGAACACAGATCATCCCGTCTTCAATTTTATAGATTATTAACGTTAAAAAATACCTAAAGTTGTATTACAAAAGTAGTTTGACATTTTTGGGCAAAGTTTACAGGTAACCTTTGAGATATTTTGTAGTCACGTTTGAGCAAGTTGGAACCGGTGTTTTTCTGGATCAAACGCGCCAAATAAATTGACATTTTGGATATATATCGACGGAATTAATCGAACAAAAGGACCATTTGTGATGTTTATGGGACATATTGGAGTGACAACAACAGAAGCTCGTCAAAGGAAAGGCATGAATTTTATTTTTATTTCTGCGTTTTGTGTCGCGCCTGCAGGGTTGAAATATGCTTCTCTGTCTTTGTTTACTATTGTGCTGTCCTCAGATAATAGCATCGTTTGCTTTCGCCGAAAAGCCTATTTGAATTCTGACATGTTGGCTGGATTCACAACCAGTGTAGCTTTAATTTGGTATCTTTCATGTGTGATTTAATGAAAGTTAGATTTTTATAGTAATTTTCATAGTAATTAATTTTAACTTGGCGCTCTGCATTTTCTCTGGCTTTTTGCCAAGTGAGACAGTAGCGTCCGGCCTAAACTCAGATTTTTGGATATAAATATGAACTTTACCGAACAAAACATACATGTATTGTGTAACATGAAGTCCTATGAGTGTCATCTGATGAAGATCATCAAAGGTTAGTGATTCATTTTATCTCTATTTCTTCTTTTTGTTACTGCTCTCTTTAGCTGGAAAAATGGCTGTCTTTTTCTGTGACTTGGCTCTGACCTAACATAATCGTTTGGTGTGCTTTCGTCGTAAAACCTTTTTGAAATCGGACACTTTTGCTGGATTTACAACAAGTGTATCTTTAAAATGGTGTAAAATACTTCTTTGTTTGAGGAATTTAAATTATGGGATTTTTGTTGTTTTGAATTTGGCGCCCTGCAGTTTCACTGGCTGTTGACGAGGTGGGACGCTACCGTCCCACATACCCTAGAGAAGTTAACCAATCAGCATCCAGGATTAGACCCARCCATTGTATAAATTAACATAACTACACAGAACAACGAAGGACCATTGGGAAATGAGAGGCCTATCTCTGTATTAAAATGTATCCCAGTGCACGACTCTCACTCTAACCCCGGTCACACTCACATCTCCACAGAGGTGGGGGATAATAAAGAATGGGTGTCTGACAGATGAGCCTGTCACATCCAGCCAGCCAGGGAGCAGAGAGGGAGGAGCGGGCAAATGGAGAAAACATTAATGAGTCACACACTAAACGACTTTAACAAACCCTTTTTACTCGCCCACATTCATCAAGTGTTAATGAACAGTGGAAAGGGCATAGGATGCAAATGCAGGGGAGGGAATGAGAGAATTAAAGGGAGGGGGAGGAGAGGGATGGATGGAGGAGACCTCGCGTTGTGGCGGATGAATGAAAGTGGATGCGGAGGCACCTGGGGGAGATCACTTAGTCATGGCGACTGGTTTCCWGTTGAGCAACACACACTACTCCACAGCCCTGACTTCATCATTATGAGAGCCTCYCATCACAAATAACAATGTACACTGTAAAGACTTCCTCTTTGGATCAACCTAAGAAATATACTTCAACTGGTTACAAATAAATTAGTTAGGTTTTTATCTCAATTGAAAAWTACTACTTTTGTTGAAACCAAATWWWTGATTAAATGGAAACTATTTGATTTGATTATTCTTAAACCTATATTCCAAGTTGCAACCTATTTCTTTTTCAACACGCAAATTACTTTTCCACTTTGGTTAAACCTAATAAATAGAAAATACAAACTAATATTTAATGTAAATACAARAAATTATTTCCTCTTGTTCCAAGTTTTTAATTTGGAATTATCTTTCCACATTTTTTCAATTGGGTTTAACCATTTTTTCAATTACATAGATTCCCTGTAAATCAAGAAATTAAGTTGATTCACTAACTTGAAATAATGTTTCCAAACATTTAGTAGCCACAATAATGTAATCAAGCATTGGTTACCTTAACATACCCACTGTCCTTGGTAGCACTTTAGTTAACATTGCTGAAATAACAGGGTAACGTCCAGAAAGTAAAAGGAAACAACAGGGAAATAAGATGGCAAAGACCAGGTATGAACGTGGCAATAACCTGTCAATAGTTAGTATGTAACTGCTAAATAATGACAAAGMTATGTCAATTTTCCTGCTTGTTGTAGAAACAGGTATTCATTACTGAAGAACTATCAATAATAGAAGCAAATAATCAGAAGTTATTCAATAAGTATTTAAGGCCATTTTACCTCTTCTCAGCAGTACTGTCTATACTTATTAAGAGTGTACTTGGAACTTTCGTAGAAAGACTGTTTATTTAAGGGTGAAATTGTCCGTGATCACGAAATCCATTCTAGCATATAGGCCGTTCATTCATAAATTACATGTACATTCATTAGTACATAATCATTACTTCAAACTATGTTCAAATCGAAGCCACATCCAGTGTTGCAATTTGCTGTCACTGGTGTAGAGGAGTAGGCAGGAGGTAGTCMCAGGTTTAGAACTACTGAGTTTATTTAAGCACCATAGATAAAAGCGGGACGAAACCCAAATGCTGTTGTGCTCAAAATATATCTTCATAAACAAAAAGGCACAGGGCGAACCCAAAGTGCAAAATATAAAGTGCTCGGGAAATAGGAGAGATTCCTCTCAGGAATACAAGTAGCATTTGCAATGACCGACAAATGACAGAGGGAGTATATATACAGTGATAGAGTGGGGATTGGAACCAGGTGTGTGTAATGATGACGAGACAAGTCCGGAGTTGATGAGTGGGCGTTTGCCAGCAGTATGTTCGGCAGCAGCTAAAAGGCTGGCGACGCCGAACGCCTGAGCTGGAAGGAGGGGGAGCCAAAGCGAACTGGGACCAATAATAGTGGAGAGTAAACGCAGATTCTACCTTGCTTTCTGCCAAACCGTCTTGCCATCGCCACAACCTGGACTGGGGCAGGGGATAAGACCTGTTTCAGGGATTTGTTTCTGAAGACCATTCTTCACATACGTTTTGATATTATTAAAATATTAAACTTGTTTTAAGTTATTTCGTAAACATGTGTAAGACCATGTGCGATGTTCAAATGTAACTCAATGTTCTTTATTTGTGTAAAGGAGACATAAGGAAGAACCCTGCAACCCAGGATGCCACCAATTGTGATGGCTGGAGAAGGCAATGCACAGGGGAGAGGGAGCCACTGCATTGAGGGTCAACATCAAGTCTCGAACCACCTGTCTCAAAGCCAGCCTCTACCCCCAAGCCACAAGACTGTTACAACAGCTGGAACAGCTCTGCACCCTACCACACACTTACCATTTATTTTATTCTGTACACACTGYAATCACTTTAGTCTACCGGACCAATGAAATAGTTGTCGCCTTACTACACTACTATAATTATATGGTGCTACTGCTCTGTACCTTATTACACATTTAACCTTTATTTAACTAGGCAAGTCAGTTAAGAACAAATTCTTAGTTACAATGACAGCCTACACCGGCCAAACCCAGACAACGCTGGGCCAATTGTGCGCAGCCCTGTGGGACTCCCAAMCATGGCCGGTTGTGATACAGCCTGGATTCAAACCAGGGTGTCTGTAGTGACGCCTCTACCACTGAGAAGCAGTGCCTTAGACCGCTGCACCACTCGGGAACACATGGGCAAACAATGTACATACTATATCCCTATAGACAATTTTTGTATTTTATTTATCTTCTTTTATTTTAGGTGCATGCTTCTTGTACTTGATTTAATTTATTTAGTCTTGTTATTATTTTTAGTATGTTATACATTTACAGTGTTACTTAATTGATTGCTTTCCTATGTTACTTATTTGATTACCGTCACTTTTGTTGACTTTGCACTGTGTGAGAATCTTGCAAGTACATGATAATAAAATTGGATTTGACTGGATTTGATTTGTCATCACCAGTGCATTCAGGTGACCAGGACTGTCCCTCATTATCTAATATATTATGCACACACATAATAATTTACAGTACCTTTCCACAAACCTTTTTTAATTGACATGGCATCCATTGTATCTTAAATAATAAAATCAAGAAATATATYAATATGAGGCGACAGGAAGTAGCCGATGGCTTGACACTGAAAAAGCGTCTTGCCTCCGACTGGCAGCTGTAGTGTCGCCAGTTGGGAAAAGGGCAGAGGAACGGCAGCTGGGATATGTGTGGAAAATGGCACGTGAACCGCAGGTGGACGGTGCCGCGTGACAAAGAGGCCAATTGGCAAAAAGCTGCCACACAGTGCTCTATCCGTCTGGCGGGACACCTGCCTGCCGAATGCTCATCGCTAACTGYGTAATTTCACCAACCGTGCTGGTGATGGTAACAACACACCATCTTCTCTGGCACCATRCAACATCCTGTCTCAGCTCATATGTCACAGCGTCTGTGCCCAGTGAAGGTACAGTATCTGCTGGAGCAACACCCTATTGGTATTTTTGTCTATTTGCTATTGTTTAATTTATATTACCCGGTGGTCTATTGGAATGTAGAATGTGTGACATACATTTTTTTATTAATACATTTTTCTAATTCAGAWTTTTTTTATTCAGACTATGTAAGAGGAAAATATTACTATTGATTAGTTTTGAATAATAGCACTTATGTTAATGAGTTGTCTAACCAACAAATGTATTATGACTCTACTTTGATGCTTGCTAAGGAGAASAGTGTGCAGCATAGTGAGGCTATACCATTTTATGTAATTGCTTTGCACTGCATTTAATTCACTGCAGTTATTGCATCTCATCCAGCAATGTGTCCTGTGTCCATTCAATCTGCATGCACCTTTAAGGGCATAGGGCGAGACACAGATGCAGACACGGGAGGCAGGTGGTTCGAGTCTCTGATATTTATTAGCATCCAAGGGGCAGGCAAGAGAATGGTCATGGACAGGCAAAAAGATCATAACAAGGTCAGAGTCCAGGAGATACATAGTGGCAGGCAGGCTCAAGGTCAGGGCAGGTAGTATGGTCAGGCAGGCAGGTTCAGAGTCAGGGCAGGCAAGGGTCAAAACCGGGAGGACTAGCAAAAGAGAGAATAGAAAAAGCAGGCACACAGGCAATACACACTGGTTGACAAGACAAGACAATCTGGCATAGAGAGACAGGAAACACAGGGATAAATACACTGGGGGAAATAAGCGACACCTGGAGGGGGTGGAGACAATCACAAGGACAGGTGGAACAGATCAGGACGTGACAGCACTGCAACACAACAAAGAACTGAAGCCAGAGTGCAGTAGCCAGCACATTCACGTATAGGCCCAGATCGGCTACACTAACAATAAATTAAGTTATATTAATGAACATAGTAGCTTAAAATTACTTGTGTTTATGGTCAGATGTCCGGAGAGAAATTTCATGAAATGAATTCTGATTTCCGTGAAAGTAAAGCTATAAAGAAAGTAACAGTAAGGTACACAGAAAATATGGTCAAACTGTAATGAAAGTAATAATATCCCTTAAAACCTGTTATGGACAGGGGGCYGTGTTTCCACTTTGAACGAATTGCGTACCCAAACGGAATTTCCTCCTACTCTGCCCCAGAAGGTAATACATGCATATTATTATTACTATTGTATAGAAAACACTCTGAAGTTTCTAAAACTGTTTGAATTATGTCTGGTCCCACTAACAGARTTTATGTTCTGCGATCAGCCTGTTCCCGAGTACTACAATGGGMACACTTCTCTAAATTAACTGGMCATCCAGTTAGTGTTCCAGTTTCAACTGTTCTGCCTGCGGTTATGGAACCCCTACCTGTCCCAGACCTGCTGCTTTCAACTCTTAATGATCGGCTATGAAAAGCAAACTGACATTTATTCCTGATTATTATTTGACCATGCTTGTCATTTATGAACATTTTGAAAATCTTGGCTCTCTCTAATTCTCTCCTTCTCTCTTTCTTTCTCTCTCTCGGAGGACCTGAGCCCTAGGACCATACGTCAGGACTACCGGGCATGATGACTCCTTGCTGTCCCCAGTCCACCTGGCCTTGCTGCTATTCCAGTTTCAACTGTTCTGCCTGCGGTTATGGAACCCCTACCTGTCCCAGACCTGCTGTTTTCAACTCTTAATGATCGGCTATGAAAAGCCAACTGACATTTATTCCTGATTATTATTTGACCATGCTTGTCACTTATGAACATCTTGGCCATGTTCTGTTATAATCTCCACCCGGCACAGCCAGAAGAGGACTGGCCACCCCTCATAGCCTGGTTCCTRRRWYGMTTRRTRCRWYGMTTTGGCCTTTCTAGGGAGTTTTTCCTAGCCACCGTGCTTCTACACCTGCATTGCTTGCTGTTTGGGGTTTTAGGCTGGGTTTCTGTACAGCACTTCGAGATATTAGCTGATGTACGAAGGGCTATATAAAATAAACTTGATTTGATTTGATGATCCAGGGGTTAATCGGACATTGGAGTTCCTTAGGTGGAGATGCTGGTTGCACAACATGATTGAGGATTTGAGATCCTTCTTTACGGCCTGCTCCACCTGTGCCCAAAGCAAGTCCTCACGACAGCGACTMGGTTGGTCCAACCTCTGCCCATCCCCAGCCGACCCTGGTCCCACCTGTCTGTGGACTTTATCACAGAGTTACCCCCATCCCAAGGGCTTCTGGTGGTCATCGATCAGATCTCCAAGGCAGCCCATTTCATCGCCTTACCCAAGATTCCCTCGGTGAAGGAGACCGCTGATCTCATGATTACCCATGTCTTTCGACTACACGGACTTCCCCAGGACATTGTCTCGGATCGTGGGCCCCAGTTCGTTGCACGGTATTGGAAAGCCTTCTGCTCCCTGTTGGGGCCGTCGGTGAGTCTCTACTCAGGGTTCCACCCACAGTCTYATGGGCAGACTGAGCGGGTCAATCAGGGGKAATAGAAGTTCCTCTGTTTAATCGCCACTCAGGCCATCAACTGGAGKAAGTTCCTCATCTTGTCGGAATATGCTCATTACACACTGCCAAACWTGTCCACTGGACTGTCGCCATTCGAGTGTCAGTCTGGGTTCGTCCCCGTTTCCTGAACAAGAGGTTAACGTGGMGGTGTCATCAGCCGAGGCATTAATTCAATGATGTCGCCGCACCTGGATCAGAGTGCAATTCTCCTTGCTCCGCTCCTCTGCCCAACACCAGGRTAACTGGCACTGAAGGCATCATCGGCTCCTCCGAATGGATGTGGCTGTCCACCCATGATCTTCCTTTTAAAGGTGGACTCGATGAAGTAAGCTCCATTCTACACCTGTCTCTTATACACATCTAGATGTGTATAAGAGACAGGCCCAACACCAGGTTAACTGGCACTGAAGGCATCATCGGCTCCTCCGAATGGATGTGGCTGTCCACCCATGATCTTCCCTTAACTTCTCTGCGCTACGTTTCCCTTTAGCGGGCTCATTTTCCTAAACAACCGCTGAATTGCAGGTCGCAAAATATTACTAACAATATTTATAATCATGCAATCACAAGTGAAATATACCAAAACACAGCTTAGCTTGTTGTTAATCCAKCTATCGTGTCAGATTTTGAAAATATGCTTTGCAGCGAAAGCAATCCAAGCTTTTGTGAGTGTATAAATCAATGCTACAACAGCTAGCCCCAAATTAGCATGGTCACGAAAGTCAGAAAAGCAATAAAATTAATCGCTTACCTTTGATAATCTTCGGATGTTTGCACTCACGAGACTCCCAGTTACACAACAAATGTTATTTTTGTTCGATAAATATTACTTTTATAACAAAAAAACGCCATTTGGGTTGCGCGTTATGTTCAGAAAACCAAAGRCTCGTTCCGTTCGACGAAGATTCCAAAAAGTATCCGTAATGGTCGTAGAAACATGTCAAATGTTATTTATAATCAATCCTCAGGTTGTTTTTAACAAACATAATRGATAATATTTCAACCGGACCGTAACCTATTCAATAAGAGAGAAAAAGAAAATGGAGAGCTACCCCTCTCACAGGAACTAATCTTAGGACACCTGACTAGTTTTGAAAAATCTTGCTCATTTTTCAAAATAAAAGCCTGAAACTATGTTTAAAGCCTGGTCACAGCCTGAGGAAGCCATTGGAAAAGGAATKTGGTTGATACCCCTTTAAATGGAAGAAAGACGGGCCAGGAAACACAGATTTAAAAAAAAAAATCACTTCCGGGATAGATTTTCTCAGGTTTTCGCCTGCAGAATCAGTTTTGTTATACTCACAGACAGTATTTTGACAGTTTTGGAAACTTTGGAGTGTTTTCTATCCTAATCTGTAAATTATATGCATATTCTACGATCTGGGCCAGAGAAAATATCCGTTTACCTTGGGAACGTTATTTAAAAAATAAAATAAAAATTTGACCCCTAGCGTCAAGAGGGGTCAGGTGGTCCTGCGGAAGCTCGCTCCGCACTACATAGGACCATTGGAGATCCTGAGTCACATCAACCTGGCCACCTATCGTCTCCAGCTTCCAAGGTCTGTGAGGGTTTGTCCATCTTTCCATGTCCCCCGTCTCAAGCTGGTAAGGACTAGTCCCTTTTATTCCCCCACACCTACTCCTCGACTTGTTGACGGCTGCCCGGCCTACACTGTCCGGTGTCTGTTGAAGGCTCGTCGGGTCCGAGGCACCCTGCAGTACATGGTGGACTGGGAGGGCTATGGCCCCGAGGAGCGGTCGTGGGTGCCTGCCCCGGACATCCTGGATCCGGGACTCATCCGGGACTTCAACCAACTACGTGGTGGTCACCCTGGTTCCGCGGCTTGAGACACTTCTAGAAGGGGGGGGGGTATTGCTATGGTTCCACCTGTCAACAGAGGGCGGCAGAGACTGTCCTAGAGAATAAATAATGACACTCAGGTGGTTTCTATCATTAATTATGATTTCCTTTTAAGAGAGGTGTGTTTTTTGTTTCCCTTTGCAGTAGCTTGATTTGTGTGCCATGTGGATTTGTTTCCCTAGTGAGTTTTCTAGCCCTAGTATTTGTTGTTTTCCCAGTGTTACTGTGATCCTTCTGTTACKATTTCTCAGTAAGGTATTTTAGTTTATCCTAAACCACTGATTCCTCYTCTGGTCTCTTCTCTGCTCCTGGGTCCCACCTCATATCGTCACACACAGGGCCAGATATTATMGGMCGTTTGTTGGTGTCAAGCCGAGACCCAATCAGTTCTTTAAAATCCATCTTCTGCTGTCGTTCATAATGTAATTGAATTCCACATGAGCTATGATAGACAACATTTCATGATGCAGGTTTAAAATGTTTGGGAGCAGCTTATTGATGTCCTGTACTCGTGCTCCAGGATACTACAAAGTTTTTGCTCCAGGGACTAAGACATTTCTCTCACCATTGYACTGCCCAATACAATGGCTGGAGAAGGGGATGGYGAAATTCGTCCCATTCCTACCCCTCACACTATTTGTGGAACGTTTCATGGGCCCACGAGAAGCAGAATAGTGTACGCCTGTAGCTCCCGGTGATACAATTTGATTTGATAGATCCAGACCTCCCACAGCAGGCAGAGCCCTGTCAGATCCAGAGAAAGGGAAAGGAGCCGAACTCGACGACGAAACTGCTGCTGAAGTCAGCACAGCTGTCACAGACACAGAAAGTCCCAGCGATGAAGGCGCAGGTAGATCAGGCACGAGGGCAGCAAAGCCATTCTTCATGTRGATCTGCTCCGGACCTCTTGCAGACACTTTCGTCCATTTAGCAGCATACCCCTGCCTTCGGTTTCCACAACGTGACATGGGACCAGCACTGACTGGAACAATCCTCTTGCTGTCCTCCATCTACAAGGTGGAGGAGGAGAAGKATATGGAGACAACTTCCTTGGCAGACAAGTTCCAGGTAGCACAGGCCATTCGGATAGGGACAGAAGACAATGTGGGCATACATCCATCAAGCCTGAGTGGCATCCAGCCACAGGAGTTGAGAACGAAAAAGTTCAAATTTGCATTTTCCCAATACGTTCACGCAGAATTGAAATGTGCTTGCTAAGGATAGCCCCCTCATTCCTGTAATCCTCTGCAAGCAAACAATTGCCACATTGGAAATCCGGATTGTCAATATTGTCCCGGACAAGAGCATAATAAACACAGCTTCTACAACGCTGGAAACGTTTGTTAGCTATTCRAGATGAAGCAGGCTCATTTACAACTTAGACCTTCACATGCTGGAGGTAGCAATACAAAAACACAGGCTAGTTGGTAAACATCCAGTCCAAACCAGCAGGTTTTGCCACAAAAACTTTTGAACAAAATACAACTTTGTAAACAACAGGCCGAAACAACAGGCCAGGTCACTGGAGGTATCCAAGTTCATGGCAGGAAATTACGTGTGGTGGGTGTCAATCAACACAGGTCAGTTCAATGTCTGATTTGTTATTGTTGTATAAAATCGAACACACAGCCATGCAATCTCCATAGACAAACATTGACAGTAGAATGGCCCATACTGAAGAGCTCAGTGACTTCAAAGTGGTACCTTCATAAGATACGACCTTTGCAACAAGTCAATTCATAAAATGTCTGCCTGCTACAGCTGCCCCGGTCAACTGTAAYTGCTGTTACTGTGAAGTGGAAACATCTAGGAGCAACAACGGCTCCTAGTGGTAGGCCACACAAGCTCACAGAACGGGACCGCTGAGTGTTGAAGCGTGTAGTGTGTAACAATCGTCTGTCCTCAGTTGCAATACTCACCACCCACCATCCAAACTGCCTCTGGAAGCAATGTCAGCACAATAATTGTTTGTCAGGAGCTTCATGAAATGTGTTTCCATGGCCGAGCACACAAGCTTACCATGCACAATGCCAAGWGTCGACTAGAGTGGTGTAAAGCTCGTAGCCATTGGAATCTGGAGCAGTGGAAACACCTTTTCCATCTGGCAGTCTGACGGACAAATCTGGGTTTGGCGGATGCTAGGAGAACGCAACCTGCCCAAATGCATAGTGCCAGCTGTAAAGTTTGGTGGAGGAGGAAAAATGGTCTGGGGCTGTGTTTCATGGTTCAGGCTAGGCCCCTTAGTTCCAGTGAAGGGAAATCTTAGCGCTACAGCATAGAATGGCATTCTAGACGATTCTGTGCTTCCAACTTTGTGGCAACAGTTTGGGGACGGCCCTTTCCTGTTTCAGTATGACAATGCCCCCGTGCACAAAGTGAGGTCCATACAGAAATTATTTGTCGAGATCGGTGTGGACGAACTTGACTGGCCTGCATAGAGCCCTGACCTCAACCCCATCGAACACCTTTGGGATGAATTGGAACACTGACTGCGAGCCTGGCCTAATTGCTTAACATCAGTGCCTGACCTCACTAATGCTCGTGGCTGAATGGAAGCAGGTCCCAGCAGCAATGTTCCAACATCTAGTGGAAAGCGTTCCCAGAAGAATGGAAGCTGTTATAGCAGCAAAGGAGGGACCAACTCCATATTAATGCCCATGATTTTGGAATGAGATGTTCGACGAGCAGGTGTCCAGATACACTACATGACTAAAAGTATCTCAGTAATTAAAATATCCTTGATGAGGGCATTAGAAACCTTAGTTGTAATCATACCAATGAAGAGAAAAGTGTGCAACTTTTGTTTATTTTTCAGAATTTACAATCATCTCTCATAACCTTTGATCTCTTGACCTGTGAGGTAACCCTGTTGAGTGTTTAGGGATTTGGATTGGACTTATCCATGACACACGGCTCTGGGTGGCTACAGACCGAAGGGCACTGACTAACTCTACAAACGAGCCGTTCAGATGAAAACAGCTCCCAAAATACAGACATCTGGAAGGAGAGGGAAGGAAAAAGGTTCTCAGATCTGAGATTGTAATCATCATAAAGGCAATGAGTCATACTAAGCAGGCTACACATAGCAGCGTGGGGTGTGACGCTGAATTGATTTCTACTGCCTCCACTTAAACCAGGTGTTTTTTGTAAACACTTGGAAATTGTAGAGTTCCCAAATTTCTCTGARTGTGGCACGGAGAGAGCAAAAGAAGGGAGTCAGAAAGAAAGACGTAAGAAGTGCTCTTAAAGTCTAATAATGAGTGGTCTACTATGCCTTTTAGATCGACCCTATGTAGCGAATGAAAGGAAGWATTCAAATAGTGTCAATCATAAAGCTAAATTAGCCAACAATGATTAGGGACCATCCATCCTGGTCCCAGGTGTTCGCCTGTTTTCTTATTGTTTTTTCCCAACTACGATGACATGGTTTCCTCGGTTCAATAAGACCTCGAACTAAACCTCTAAATCAGGGAAAAAATGATCACGCCTATCACCTCTACGATGAGTGCCTTGAAGGTTGTGTGACTTCTGTGTATGGTTTTTAAGCAACATACATATACTGTACAACTAACAAGATCTCACAGTCTCACATCAGAGTGGGTCCTGGGGCCACTACTGTTTTGGTGTCTACAATGCTGCCCCTGGAAACATCTCAAAGATTTCACTTTTATGCTGACGACACTCAGCTTGTATGTTTCAACAAACAATGACACTGCCAATGCCACAACACTCCTTGTCAGTTGCCTGCATGACATAAACGCGTTTATTACAGCTGTACTTCCTGCAGTTAAACTGCAGGGGGTCGTCCTGAATGGTCTCACACCTCATTAACAAATCAGCAGCTACGTCCTCAATATTGATGGTGTCAAGGTCCCCCTCCAGTGAGAGTTCACAACCTAGTGGGTTGATGTTGACAGTCAGCTCTTGTTTGAGTCCACATCAAAAGTGTGACCAAAGTCCAATTTATTCAACCTACCGAACATTGCCAGGCTCTGACCTATTGTAACGTTCATCGTGAGGGGAAAGAGAGGACCAAGATGCAGCGTGGTGCAGTATTCATATTCCTTTTAATGAAAACCGAAAACTCGAACAAAACAACAAAATAACTATAACCGAGAATAACCGAAAAACAGTCTCCTGTTGAGTGACATACACAAGACACAGGAACAGAACAATCACCCACACCACAATGACAAACAGGCTCCCTAAATCTATGGCTCCCATCAGAGACAACGACTGACAACCTGCCTCTGATTGAGAACCATATCAGGCCAAACACATAGAAAACAGACAACCTAGACATACTACATAGAATGCCCATCACACCCTGACCAAGCAAAAACATAGAAAAAATACAAAGCAAACTATGGTCAGGGCGTGGACACCTATGCTGTCACAGACTGCAGCTGAGCGACTCATCCATGCCTTTCTCTCATCCCGGTCTGGCTATTGTAACGCCCTGTATTGTTAGCGCATCTGCCAAGTGGCCTAAAGGCTAAATATGTCCAGAACTGTGACTGCACGTGTCCTCACTCACCACCTTCCCTGTGAGCACATCAGTCCAGTGCTGATCAACTCCACTTGCTCCCCATATCCTACACACATTGACTTAAAATCCTGGTTCACACCTGCTAAGCTATCCACAACTCTGGACCAAGTACCTGTCTGACCTCATCCTACCCTTCTGCCCAAATGGCACCAAATCCGCCCTCCAGGTCCATATCCTTTCAGCAACCCACACAGCAGACAAAAACTGTGGCTCTCAGTTGTGCGGCCTCTTCTGCTGATGTTTAGTTAAGTTTATTTAATTCGACCAATTTAAAAACAAGCACACATGAAACTTGAAAAAAGACATGCAGTACCAGTCCAAAGTTGGACACACCTACTCATTCAAGTGTTTTTCATTATAGAATAATAGTGTTAGACCATCATAACTATGAATAAACAACATTATGGAATCATGTAGTAACCAAAAAAAGTGTACAGATGGCAGGTAAGGGTGCTCTCTGAGCGGCTCGATGGTTCTGTACCATTGGCCATCAGAATTGCAACCAATGCTCCTATATAGACAACATCACTGCACTCTAATACTCCTCTGTATACTCGTCGCAAGACCCACTGGTTGATGCTTATTTATAAAACCTCTTGGCCTCACTCCCCCTATCTGAGATATCTACGCAGCCCTCATCCTCCACATACAACACCTATCTGCCAGTCACATTCTGTTAAGTCCCCAAAGCGCAACATCCCTGGGTCGCTCCTCTTTCAAGTTCGCTGCAGCTAGCGACTGGAACGAGCTGCAAAAAACACTCAATCTTTCATGCAAAGACTCAATCATGAACACTCTTACTGACAGTTTTGGCTGCTTCGAGTGATGTACTGTTGTCTCACCTTCATCCTTTGTGCTGTTGTCTGTGCCAATATTGTTTGTACCATGTTTTGTGCTGCGGCCATGCTGTGTTGCTATCATGATGTTGTCATACGGGTGATGCTTCCATGCTGTGTTGTGCATGTGTTGCTGGCATGCTATGTTGTTGTCTTGGGTCTCTCTGTATGATTCTCAGGGGGCCTCTTCTTCCTTCTGGCCTCAGCCTGGCAGTAATCTGTGATTAAAGTCCTAGGAGCAGAGGAGTAGAGGGTTCTCTCTAGATACCAGCATCGTACTGCATAATCACCTGTCAGCCACCCATCAACTGACACCAAGCAGCTTTCAGGGGGAGGTGTTGTGTGTGTGTGTGTGTGTGGTGTGTGTGTGTGTGTGTGTGTGTGTGTGTGGTGTGTGTGTGTGGTGTGTTGTGTGTGGTGTGTGTGTGTGTGTGTGTGTGGTGTGTGTCTTCCACCTGGGATGCCATGCATCAAAACATCCCACAACTTTCAGCAGCAACATAAAATAGAGCTCCTGGAGGATTTGTTCTGTTTGGGTAGGAAATGTTGTTTGAAATTGTTGTTAAAGCCTCGGAGTTAATGCCTAACCTTAAAAATTCGGAGTCAGTCCCTAAACTTAATCCTAACTTTGAAATTTGACATTAGAGAAAACAATGGAGAACT